>NW_026909013.1:0-178000 GCF_033115175.1 Lepus europaeus | reverse complement strand
AGCCAAGTGAGCCATGGCGCCGGCCTTCAACAAAGTTGTTTAAAAAGGGGTTGGGGGCTGGAGCCATGGCTCAACAGGCTAATCCTCCGCCTTGCAGCACCAGCACACCGGGTTCTAGTCCCAGTCAGGGCACCGGATTCTGTCCCGGTTGCCCCTCTTCCATGCCAGCTCTTTGCTGTGGCCCGGGAGTGCAGTGGAGGATGGCCCAAGTGCTTGGGCTCTGCACCCCATGGGAGACCAGGAGAAGCACCTGGCTCCTGCCTTTGGATCAGTGTGGTGAGCCGGCTATAGCGCGCCGGCCGCAGTGACCATTAGAGGGTGAACCAACGGCAAAGGAAGACCTTTCTCTCTCTCTCTCTCTCACTGTCCACTCTGCCTGTCAAAAAAAAAAAAAACAGCAAAAAAGGGGTTGGGCCAGCGCCGTGGCTTAACAAGCTAATCCTGCGCCTTGCAGCGCCAGCACACCGGGTTCTAGTCCCAGTTGGGGCGCCGGATTCTATCCCGGTTGCCCCTCTCCCAGGCCAGCTCTCTGCTATGGCCCGGGAAGGCAGTGGAGGATGGCCCAAGTCCTTGGGCCCTGCACCCACATGGGAGACCGGGAGAAGCACCTGGCTCCTGGCTTCGGATCAGCGCGATGAGCTGGCCGCAGCGGCCATTGCAGGGTGAACCAACGGCAAAAAGGAAGACCTTTCTCTCTGTCTCTCTCTCTCTCACTCTCTCTCTCACTATCCACTCTGCCTGTCAAAAAAAGGGGGGTTGGGGGGCAGTGCTGTAGCTCAATAGGCTAATCCTCCTCCTGTAACATCAGCACACCGGGTACTAGTCCCAGTTGGGGCACCGGATTCTGTCCCAGTCGCTCCTCTTCCTGTCCAGCTCTCTGCTATGACCCAGGGGTGCAGTGGAGGATGGCCCAAGTCCTTGGGCCCTGCACCTGCATGGGAGACCAGGAGAAGCACCTGACTCCTGGCTTCGGATTAGTGTGGTGCGCCGGCCTCAGCAGTGTTTGGGGAGTGATCCAATGAAAGGAAACCTTTCTCTCTGTCTCTCTCTCACTGTCCACTGTACCTGTCAAAAAAATAAAAAATAAAAATAAAAAAAGGGGGCAGGGCTCTGAGGGCAAGATCAGCCAGTAAAGTACGCATGCTGAGTTGTCATAGCTCAAGTTTTTGCATTTATGTCATTTTATAAAATATGACCCCCACCACTACCACAGAAAACTGTCCAAGGATCCTGCCCTAAAGGTAACATAATTTGTGTGGCACAGATCACCACAGAACTCAATCACTTGGCCAGTGGACACTGCCTATGGCGGGGTAGGATCCCTGGGGTAAGCAGTCCCAGAGAAGGAATGTTCTTCCAGATTCTATGTGGAAAGCCTGGCTCTGCTCAGCACAATGTGGTTAACTGGAATCAAGCAAAGCAACCGTGGGATGCTAGGTAGCAAACTAACAGAAAATCAAGTGGATAAGAGGGAAGAGGCAGGACAAAGAGCACTCCTTTCTCTTCTCCCCTCTTATTTCCTCAGCTTGCCTTGGGGGAAGCGTGGAAGATAACACCAGAGAGCAGGTAACAGAAGGGCGAGAGCTGTGAGAGGCTTAACTTGTCCTGCAGGTGGAGAAGCAGGGATATTGAGAGTTACACAAAGAGGAGAAGAGAAGGGGGAAATGAAGGAGGGAGGGAGAGATAGAGATAGAGAGATAGAGAGAGAGAGAGAGAAGATGAGAGAGAGAGTGTTCCACCTGCTGGAACACTACCCAACAGGCAGCAGTGAGCTGAGCAGCGAGTATCGGAAGCCAGGAGATCTCCTCATGGGTTGCAGAGGCACAAGGACTTGGGGCGTCTCTTGCTGCCTTCGCAGACCACAGCAGAGAGCTGCATCGGAAGTGGAGCAGCTGTACTCGAACTTGCGCCCATATGGGAAGCCGGCACTGCGGGCGGTGGCTTCACCCGCTACCTCACAGTGCCGACCCTCCCGGAAGCCGTTCGCCGTGGGATCCAGCTGTCTGCTAAGCTGCCTGGGAAAGCAGAGGGAGACGGCTCAAGGACTTAGGCCCCTGGGCCCAGAATGGAGTGCTGGCTAAAGGCCCTGGCTTCTGCTTCAGCCCCTGGCTTCTGTCCCAGTCCGGGCCTTTGTAGCCACCTCAGGGGTGAACCCCCAGATGGACGATCACTCAGAGTGAGAGAGAGTGAGAGCGAGAGCGAGCGCTGGTGATGCCTCCTGCACTGCTTCACTCCCCAAGCGGCTGCAATGAAAGGCCAGCGCTGGGCCAGGCAGAAGACAGGAGGCAGGAGGCAGGAGGTCCATTGAGGACTCCCACGAGGCAGGGAGGTGGGGCCCAAAGAACCTGGGCCATCAGCGTCTGCGTTCCTGGTCACATCATGGAGAGGCGGACTGGAAGCGGCCCTGGGGCTTCGGACGCTGGATGCAACAGTGTGCAGGTGCGTCCTGGGGTGCCATGGTGACGGCCCGTGGGGAGTGCGCCTGCGCCTGGTGCTGTGACCCGGAAGTGCACCCGCACGCCTGGCGCAGACTGCCCCGCGGTGCTCTGCTGGGAGTCAGCGCCGCGGGTCCGCTCCTGCTCCAGAGCCTGCTCAAGCCGTGAGGAGAGGAGCCGTCCTCGACGCTGCTGGCCGAGCCTGAGGGAGAGCCAGCGTCCCCAGGGTCAGGCCGGGATCAAGGGAGGCTTCGTGTCCGAGGCTGCCGCGCCGTTTCCAGGTGCATTTCTCCTCTTCGGCCCCTTCCGGAGGCAACAGCCTTTGCGGACCTCTGACCCACCAGCAGCCCGGGCCCCCGTTGGAGGTGAGTGATGCGCGCGGCTGTTGCGGTTTCCCGCTGGGGGTCTTGGCTGCGTCCCGAAGGCGCATGTGGAGTCGCGGTGGTGCTGTGCGGATGGTCTGGAAGGGTCCCCAGGGTACGAGCAGCTGTGCGGGAGCAGAGGTGGCTCGGTCTCCTCCCGGAACGGCCCCGCGTTCCCGTCGGTTTGCTTTTTGAGGGCCCAGCCGCCCTGCTCTAGACCTCAGAGACTGTCGCTGGGAGGAACGAGAGCGAAAGTGCTTGTCTGTTTCCTGGTCTCGGAGGCCAGGTTCGGGTTCCTCGCGTTGGGTGTGATGTCAGCGCTCTGTGGGCTTTTCATGCAAGAGCCTTGTCAGGCCGAGGTGTACGTTCCGTTCCTGATCTGAGGATTTGTGTTTTAGTATGGCAAGAGTCATGGACGTTTTTGTGAACGAGGTTTTCTGTGTCTGTCGGGATACTTTGTGGGCTTTGCCCATGTGTGTTCTGTTCTGGGATCGATTGATTGTGTAGGGTAGCCACCCTTGCATTTCCGGAGTAACTCTCGGTTGCGCACAGTGTGCTAAGCTTTGGTTGTGCTTCTGGATGGCGTCTGGTAATATTTTGTTGGGGCATGTGACACATTCGTGACGGATCTGTGTGTGCCATTTTCTTTATGATGTGCTTGTGTTGGATGTTGGGATAAGCTGCTGTGATGGGATGCAATGGAAGACGTTTCCTCTTCATCTGCTTGTTGGAAGGGTTTGCGAACCACGGATTTTAATTATCCTTTCCATGGGAGTTCTCACCAGTGGAGCCATCTGGTCCTGTGAACTCCACTTTGGAGGTCACTCCGGCTCTATTCAGGGCCTCAGATAGGTGGGAGGCGGCCATTGCCCGGCAGGCCCTGACTCCTGGTTCCACAACTTACCAGCTACTACTTAGCTTTGGGGAAATTGCTGGAACTCTCTGTGCTGTAATTGGCTCTTTCATGACTTGGGATGGAGCATCTCTGTTGGGAAGCTGCTCACTAGGCAGTTGCTCCAATTCCTGCCCTGCTTGCCTGGAGCTGTTCATACTGTGTGGTTCCTCCAGATGGTCCCTGCCTTGCCAAGTGAGTACAGTAGTGAGGTGGAGAGGCAGAGCTCACCTAATTAGTGTGGGCTAGTTTTTCCTTAGCCTGGCCAAACTCTTTGTAGGCATCTGATTGCCTGCCAATGTGCATGGCTGCCACAGACTTAATCTGGTGCCCCAGGGAAGTTTATTCAGCTGGCTTAGACGAGCCCGGGACTTGGGGATACACAGTCCCTGTGGTTTGCTGCCGCTGTCATCAGGAAACATTACTGCCCTGCCACAGCGTGGGGCACCATGAGGCCATCTGCATTGGCCCAGAACCCACCTCTCTTTGTTGTGTGGGCCACAGGCCTTGGTGTGGTTGGTCTTGCAAGTGGATGTGCAGGCTGGACCAACTGGCTTCTCCCTGCATGAAACCACTTAGAGAGCTGTTAGTGCAGGTTTATACAAATATGTGTGTGTGTGTGTGTGCAGGCTCAAGTGGATTTCCCAAAGCCCATGGAAGAACAGAACTAAAAGTAATTTATTTTGGTGCCAAACGCTTTTGAAATCCATGCATGCTTTATTCATAATGTACATTTCTCATGAATGGTTTGAAGGTTCCTCATATGCAAGCATTTCAATTTTTTGGCCTCAAAATAAACTTACCCTTTAAATCTATTTTCTGTGAACTTCTTGAAGTATCTTTGTGTGTATTTCTTTATAAAAGCATGATAAAAGCTCATTGCAGAAAATTAGAAAAAACAAAACCATTTGGAATTACCCATGATATCCTGACTCAAAGCAAACTAATATTAGTGTACAGATATATTACTTTTTTTTTCTACTTTACTATGTTGCATTTGAAATTACATTGTACATTCAGTGTGGCATCCTTTTTTTTTTCCCCCCGTTGAGCTAGGCTTCCATTACCTTGTTGACCTGGCACGACAGCCCCCCCCCCTTTTTTTTTTGTATTTTTTGACAGAGTGGACAGTGAGAGAGAGAGAGAGAGACAGAGAGAAAGGTCTTCCTTTGCCGTTGGTTCGCCTTCTAATGGCCGCCATGGCCAGCGCACTGTGACAGGCGCACTGCGCTGATCCAAAGCCAGGAGCCAGGTGCTTATCCTGGACTCCCATGGGGTGCAGGGCCCAAGGACTTGGGCCATCCTCCACTGCACTCCCGGGCCACAGCAGAGAGCTGGCCTGGAAGAGGGGCAACCGGGACAGTATCCGGCGCCCCGACTGGGACTAGAACCCGATGTGCTGGCGACCCAAGCAGGAGGATTAGCCTATTGAGCTGCGGCACCGGCTGACAGCCCATCTTACAGATGGCTAAACTGACAGACATGGGAGTTTGTTGGCTCACCTAGGACACGCAGCAGGGTTGGTAGGTGAGCCCAGGTACCCTGTCCTGAAGCAGGTGCTCCTAACCCTCACAGTGCCTGCCTCTCTAGGCAGGTGCTGGATCTCAGTGGTGGGGGCTGATGCCTTCCATTGATTGATTGGAGGGAGAATAAGTCCCTTGAATATAGTGTCCTACTTGTCAGGGCGTGCAAGGGTTGTGTGTATGTGTGTGTGGGGGGGAGGCAAGGCCCACAGGAATGTAGCCCGTGAGTGGGGCTGTGAAGGACAGGTGGGACACCGCTGTGGAGACAGTGGGCCTGGCCCTCTCCACGGAGGCAGCAGGCTGTGTTGATGCAGGAGAGCTGGCAACATGTAGGGCTGGAGTCCCCTCCTGAGGCACCTCAGTGTGTGTGCTCCTTCCGCTGCAGGTGCGCTTGCTCAAGGCCTACCCATGCTTCCTTCCCATCCCCGGTTGTGTGAACCGGGCAGCTGACACAGTGGCTGCTGTTTACAGACTGTACTCTTAGAAATAGCTAGGAGAGGATGTTGGGAGGTGAGGTTTTGTAAGGCTTGGTGACTTGTTTAACATGGGCCATGCTTAGGAAGGGGGTGGCTGGTGGTGTGGCTCATGCACAGGCCGTGGAGGCAGTCAGCTTGCATTTCCTGTGTTCTTTGTCCTTGGAACTGTCCCCAGCAAGCAGGGACCACTTGGCTTTCTGTCACCTGGCGTCTCTTACCCGTTCCATTCCTGAATGGATGGACTGGCTAAAAAGCAAACAAATGGAGTTCATTAAAATCCATGTAATATGTTTGTAGGCTTCATGAGTCGCTGGAGGGTCTTGGTCCCATCCGTGGTGCGGGAGGAATGGCATAACTTCTGACTGGAGCTGGTACAGCACCCAGAGCAGGTGTCCCGGGGTAGTTTGGACCTCAGGGCTGCAGTGCAGACTGGAGAGTAGGAACACACACATGGCTTCAGCGATCTTTGTGGGCTAGAGCGGTGCCGTGCCCATCAAGGAGAACTGCTGTGAATGTCTGAAGTCCCCATGTGCTGTGGCTACACAGGAGGCAGACCACAAAGCCAGTGTGTGAAGGCGGTTTTGAGCGTGACATCTGTTAAGCTATGCCACATACCAAGATCGTGCTGGACACAGCACAAGTCCAGAAACCTCCTACTAACCATCCCTAGCTTTTCCTCCTCCCCTCAAGTCTCTCTGGAAGGTTTCCTCGTGCTGCAGACCTGGACACCGGGCTCTGCAGTGCACTGCCCAGGAGCCATGACCTCGACCCGGCACTTTGTTAGCAGCATGGCTTACTGCAGGCACAGTATAGAGACTATTTCTCAATTCCCACTCTTGACCGTCTTGTCCTGATGTGCTAGGTGGTCATCCTAAGGGAGTGGAATGCTGTGATTTTTCCCCCTAAGTGTACCTGCTGTGTCAGTGGGACACACAGTGGTGATGATGGAGTTCTCCCATATGGTGATGCCAGTAAGGAGACAGAGCCGGGGGCAATGGGAATTATATCTGTTGTAGCACCAGGCCTGGCCATGTGGGGACGTGAGTTCACAGGTTAGCTGTGTCAGGTTGTCACATGCTGTTCTGGAGGCCTTGGGGGTGTGTTAGTCAGCTCAGGCTGCTGTAACAAACCCCACAGCTGGCCTGTCCCAACCACAGGCATTGATTTTCTGATGGTTCACAGCATTGCAAGTCCGACCCAGGTGCTAGCATGGTTAGGTTCCTGGTGAGGGCGGCCAAATGCTTGCTGTGTTCTCATGGGGTGGAGACAGATCAGCTCTCTGATATTTCTTCCCCTTCCCTTTTTTTGTTTCTTAAGATTTATTTATTTACTTGAGGGGCAGTTATGGGTGTGGGGTGAGGGAGACCCACACAGGGATGCCTGAGCACGCACACCCACACCCAAACACTGAGAGTGGTTGAGAAGAAATATCTTCCATCTGCTGGTTCACTCCCCAAATAGCCACAATGGCTGCGACTGCCTGACAGAAATCAGGAACCTGGAACACCATCTAGGTTTCCAGTGTGTGTGTCAGGGGCCCAAGCATGTGCCATCTCCTACTCTTTTTCCTGGCACGTTAGTAGAGAACTGGATCAGAAGTGGAGTAGCCAAGACTTGAACCGGTGCTCACATGCGGTGTTGGGGACACAGGCGGTGACATAACCCCCTGTGCTGTAACACCAGCCCCAGTAAGAACATTTCAATCCTGTCTTTTAAGGACTTTGGAGTCCTCATATACAGTGTGTGACTTTTGTCTCCATGAACATGCTGTAAATGACAGACCCTCCTGTGGGTGTTTTGGGTCCGAGTATTCCTAGCTGTGTTGCAGCTGCCATTCCTTGTCTGTTCACCTGCCAAGGGTGCATTCATGTGTTTCCATTCTTGACCGTGGTGAGCAGTGCTGTAGTGGACATGTGAGTGCAGACATGGCTCTGCCATATACATATATGTATTCATGTATATACCACATGCACACATTATATTCACATGTACATATCACATGCATGTACACAAACATATCACACATATACATTCACCTACAGATACCACACACAATACTTGCATGTACATATACACCTTACATGCACATGTACATAAATCCAGATGTGGGCTGGTGGGGTCGTGGGAGAGTTTAAGTTGTTTTTAGCTTTGAGGGACCCTCCATGCTTGTTTTCAATATGATGTACTGACTGTCGTTCCCTTGAGAAGTGTGCTAGACCCCTCTTTCTGCACCTGTGGCCTGGGTCTTTTGGTAATAGCCAGTCTGGTGGAGTGACATGTCATCTTATATGATTTTATTTTTATTTATCTATTTTAAAGATTTATATGTTTATTTGAAAGATAGAGTTGGAAGAGAGAGGGAGGGACAGAGAGAGGGCTCTTTCACCTGCTGGTTTGCTCCCCAGATGGCCGCAATGGCCAGAGCTATGCCAGGCCAAAGCCAGGAGGTAGGAGCCCATGGATGCTGGAGCCCATACACGTGGGCCATCCTCCACTGCTTTTCCACTGTCATTAGCAGAGAGCTGGATTGGAAGTGAAGCGAGTGGGACAAAAACCAGTGCCCGTGTGGGATGTCAGCATCTCAGGTGGCAGCTTACCCGCCATGTCACAACATTGGCCTCTCTTGTGATTTTAATTTGCATTTTTGTGATAATTGGAGATAGTTACTTGTATGTCTTCTTTTGAGAAATGTCCATTCAGGAGCTGTTTGTTCTCTTGTTACTGATTAATTTGAGTTCTTTGTATTAAGATAGTAGCTTCTCACCTGATAAATGATTTCAAGTATCCTCTCTCAGTGTATGGGTCAGTTCTCTATTGAGAGAACTGTTGCTTGTTTCCTTTACTTGGAGAAGGATTTTCTTGTATGCAATCTCATATGTTTATATTTGCTTTTGTCACCCATGCCTTTGGGGTCACATCCAATAAATTACTGCTCAGACCAATGCCATGGACCTTTCCCTCTGCTTTTTTCTAGTCATTTAGATGTTTTGGGGTCATATGATTAAGAATTTATTTATTTACTTGTTGGGATATGTGTGCATGTGTGTGTGAATGTGTACCTATATGGATATCAAATCTCTAGCAGAAACAACATTCACAGGCATTTAATTTTAATTTATTTTCATCTTATTTGAAAGGCAAAGGAGGCTGAGAGAGAGAGAAATGGGGAGAGGGATCTCCCATTTTCTAGTTCACTCCCAGAATGCCCAAAATGGCCCCAGGGCTGAAACTAGGAATCAGGAACTCAATGCAGGTCTCTGACATTGGTGGCAAGAACCCACTTATTCGAGCCATTACCACTGCTTCCCAGGGTCTGCCCTGGCAGGAAGCTGGAGTCAGGAGCCCGAGCCCTGATGTGTGGCGTGGGTGTCCTAAGCACTAGGCCAGATGCCATGGTTTAGAAGGTGCGTGGCACAAGCACAAGGACCCTGTCTCGTTCTGTCCTGTGTTCCCAGTGTTTTGGCTGTGACAGGCAAAGGGCTTTGTGTCTTGTGGTGTTGATCATGAACGGGGCCTCTTTCTCCTGCTCCTCCCCTGAGTTGTGTGGGTTCTGAGTTGTGTTCCTGTTCTTTCCTTTTTTTTTGTGACAAGCAGAGTTAGACAGTGAGAGAGAGAGACAGAGAGAAAGATTCTCCCTCCATTAGTACACCCCGAAATGGCTGCCATGGCCGGTGCGCTGCGCCAATCTGAAGCCAGAAGCTAGGCGCCAATCCCTGGTCTCCCATGTGGGTGCAGGGCCCAAGCACTTGGGCCATCCTCCACTGCCCTCCCGGGCCACAGCAGAGAGCTGGACTGGAAGAGGAGCAACAGGGACAGAATCTGGTGCCCCAACTTGGACCAGAACCCAGGGTACCAGCGCCGCAAGTAGAGGATCAGCCTAGTGAGCTGTGGCTTGGCCCCTGTTCTTTCTTGTGAGCATATCTGCCTCAGAATTCCCCCCAGCTTCTCTGGGCAGTTGCTGAAGTTCTCAGAGTTCTGCTCCGTGCGTCTGTGGCTCAGCTCCCTGCACGGCCGTTTCATCTGCTTTCCTGTAACAGGGAGCTTGTTGGGGTCTCTCCTGCTACTCTGTGTTGGGCAGCTGCGACTGCTGGAACATAGCACCACAGGATGAGTGGATCAGGCAGTAGAAATTGCTTTTTCACATCTGGAGACTGGGAAGGCCGAGAGCACGGTGCTGGCAGAGTTTTTTTCCCCGCTCGCTAAGTCCTCACTTGGAGGAGGCCAAGGGGAACTCTGGTGTTTCTACCTCTTCTTATCATGGGGAGACCCCACCCTCCTGAGCTTAGCCACCGCAGCCACCTCCTAAATGCCTTGCCTCCTCATGCCCTCGCCTTGGGGTCCAGGGCCTCAGCACATGGATTTTAGAGGGACAGACAGTTCATTCCATGGGAGCCTGCATAGAATTTGCTGTCTCTGCAGTGTTTGACAAACCATCGGGAAGTTCTTTTGCCTCCTACTGGTGCTTAAGAAAACATTCTCTTTATGTTGTTCCCAAGCAGGCTTAGCACTGGGCGCATTAGCAATGGAGAAAGTCAAGGGGACGTCTTACCAGGCTTCAAGCATCAGATGCGGTGGATTTTATTGGTTTGTGTGGTGCTCTGTGCCTCTGCACTGCGTGTTCCTCTAAGTGGGCAGTGGGTAAATAGATCCCAACTTCTCCGCAATAAGTGAGTTGGACATAAAGAGTGGTGTCCAGGTCCGTGGTCCTAGGCAGGCTCGGCAGTCAGACTCCCAGTGGGGACTGTTTGAGAGCAGCAGGGCAATACTACCCTTGTAATGTCGTTCCCTAGGAACAGCATAGAAGCTTAAGTGTATCTCTGATCTCTGTGGGTTCTGGTGGCACCTCCAGTGTTCTATGCTAACCTGATTTGTGCACACAATACCAAATCATAAAAAATCACTAGTAGCTTGCCTTGATGTGGTATTTTATTTAGAGCTATGTCTTCTTTTTTAATTTCTTTACTTTTCTTGAACATCTCTTTTATTTATTTGACATTGAGAATTACACACAGAGGAGATGAGAAGGAGGGAGGGAGAGAGGGAGAGGGAAAGGGAGAGGGAGAGGGAGAGAGAGAGAAGAGAATTCGTCCATCTCCTGGTCCATTACCCAGTTGGCTTCAATAGGCGTACCTGAGAGTATCTGAATTCCTCATGTGCAAGTGAGAGACAATGCCACACAGAATGTTTGTAAAGAAGAAGAGAATGACTGGGCGCCACAATCTGTTCTAAGACCGAGTTAAACACTTTCTCAAATTCTGGGTTAATAGGGTAGGTAATGCATATAATACCAAATTCTAAAGAAAAAACTCTAGTTGTTGGCCTTGATGTGGTATTCTATTTATAGCTATGTCTTCCTTTTTGAATTTCTTTACTTTCCTCGAAGACCTTATTTATTTATTTGACATTGAGAGTTACACACAGAGGAGATGAGAGGGAGGCAGGGAGGGAGACAGGGACAGAGGGAGGGAGGGAGAATGAGAGTGAGAGCGAGAGAGGAAGAGAGGAGAGAAGTCTTCCATCTGCTGGTCCATTACCCAGTTGGCTGCAATGGGCATAGCTGAGAGTATCTGAAGCCAGGAGCCAGGAGCCTCGCTGAGATGTCATCATGGGTGCAGAGGCACAAGGACTTGGGGCGTCTTCTGCTGCCTTCCCAGGCCACAGCAGAGAGCTGCGTCGGAAGTGGAGCAGCTGTACTCGAACTGGCGCCCATGTGGGAAGCCGGCACTGCGGGCGGTGGCTTCACCCGCTACCTCACAGCGCCGACCCTCCCGGAAGCCGTTCGCCGTGGGATCCAGCTGTCTGCTAAGCTGCCTGGGAAAGCAGAGGGAGACGGCCCAAGGACTTAGGCCCCTGGGCCCAGAATGGAGTGCCGGCTAAAGGCCCTGGCTTCTGCTTCAGCCCCTGGCTTCTGTCCCAGTCCAGGCCTCTGTAGCCACCTCAGGGGTGAACCCCCAGATGGATGATCACTCAGAGTGAGAGAGAGCGAGAGCGAGCGCTGGTGATGCCTCCTGCACTGCTTCTCTCCCCAAGCGGCTGCAACGAAAGGCCAGCGCTGGGCCAGGCAGAAGCGAGGAGGCAGGAGGCAGGAGCTCCATTGAGGACTCCCACGAGGCAGGGAGGTGGGGCCCAAAGAACCTGGGCCATCAGCGGCTGCGTTCCTGGTCACAGCATGGAGAGGTGGACTGGAAGCGGCCCTGGGGCTTTGGACGCTGGATGCAGCCGTGTGCAGGTGCGTCCTGGGGTGCCATGGTGACGGCCCGTGGGGAGTGCGCCTGCGCCTGGTGCTGTGACCCGGAAGTGCACCCGCACGCCTGGCGCAGACTGCCCCGTGGTGCTCTGCTGGGAGTCAGCGCCGCGGGTCCGCTCCTGCTCCAGAGCCTGCGCAAGCCGTGAGGAGAGGAGCCGTCCTCGACGCTGCTGGCCGAGCCTGAGGGAGAGCCAGCGGCCCCAGAGTCAGGCCGGGATCAGAGTGGCTGCGTGTCCGAGGCTGCCGCGCCGTTTCCCAGGCGCGTGGCTCTTCTTTGGTTCCTTCCGGAAGCAACGGCCTTCGCGGACCTCTGTCCCGCCAGCAGCCCGGGCCCCCGTTGGAGGTGAGTGATGCGCGCGGCTGTTGCGGTTTCCCGCTGGGGATCTTGGCTGCGTCCCGAAGGCGCGTATGAGTCGCGGAGGTGCTGTGCGGATGGTCTGGAAGGGTCCCCAGGGTACGAGCAGCTGTGCGGGAGCAGAGGTGGCTCGGTCTCCTCCCGGAACGGCCCCGCGTTCCTGTGGGTTTGCTTTTTGAGGGCCCAGCCGCCCTGCTCTAGACCTCAGAGACTGTTGCTGGGAGGGAGGATCGAGAGCGAAAGTGCTTGTCTGTTTCCTGGTCTCAGAGGCCAGGTTCGGGTTCCTCGCGTTGGGTGTGATGTCAGCGCTCCGTGGGCTTTTCATGCAAGAGCCTTGTCAGGCCGAGGTGTACGTTCCGTTCCTGATCTGAGGATTTGTGTTTTAGTATGGCAAGAGTCAGGGACGTTTTTTTGAACGAGGTTTTCTGTGTCTGTCGGGATACTTTGTGGGCTTTGCCCATGTGTGTTCTGTTCTGGGATCGATTGATTGTGTAGGGTAGCCACCCTTGCATTTCCGGAATAACTCTCGGTTGCGCACAGTGTGCTGAGCTTTGGTTGTGCTTCTGGATGGCGTCTGGTAATATTTTGTTGGGGCATGTGACACATTCGTGACGGATCTGTGTGTGCCATTTTGTTTATGATGTGCTTGTGTTGGATGTTGGGATAAGGCTGCTCTGATGGAATGCAATGGAAGACTTTTCCTCTTCATCTGCTTGTTGGAAGGGTTTGCGAACCACGGATATTAATTATCTTTCAAAAGGGCGTTCTCACCGCTGGAGCCATCTGGTCCTGGACTTTTCATCGTGTCTCTTTGGTTTGTTTCGTTCGGTTTCCCTGCTACTACAGTGTCTTTGCAAATTATAAGTGTACTCAGAGTTTCTCGTTTCACTGTATCCAGTTTTAGTGGTTTGCGTCTTTCTGCGAGCCCATCCACTCTATCTAGGTTGACCAAATCCTGGTGGCTTGTATTTCCCATAGCGTTTTTGGATGATTATTTTGGCAAGGTTGGTAGTGATGTCCTCTCTGTCATTTCTGTTGTCAAGTCCCTTGATTCTGTCCTCCCCCCGCCCTGCTTCCTGTGAATAAACGTTTTGTCAGGTTGACTGAGCTTTCAAGCACTGTAGTTTGGTCTCACTGAATGTCTATTGTGATATTTTCTGTGCCGTTGGGTTGATTTCCGTTGGAATCTTTTTCCTCCTTCAGTTTCTTAAGGTGTACTTTGCTGTTCTAGTGTTTGAAGGGAAAATGGGGTTTATGGCTGCGATGGCTGTATTCTGTAGTATATGCCTGTATAGCAATACAGTTTCTCATGTGAAATTAGTCCTGTCAACATGGAAAACTGTATGGATGTACCCACTACTGGGAACATATTGAAGGAAAGGAAGTCATGGTGTAGACAGAGAGGTTTTCACAGGCCTCTACTTATTACTGAAGTAGGATGTACAGTCGCCAGGCTATGCAGTCTGTATATGCATGTCATGGTGTCCATAGCCCATAATGTCTTTATTCAATCTTCAGGGGATGGGCATGTTGGCTGATTGCATATCTTTGCTCTTGTGAAGTGAGCTGTAGTAAATACGCGGGCAGAGATCACTCTTTTTTTCGTATGCTGATTTCTTTTCCCTTGGGTGTATTCCCAGAGGTGGAATGGCTGGCTCATATGGTACGCCTGCATTCAGATTTCTGACTTATCTCCATACTGCCTTCCACAGGGGCGATACCAGTTTACATTCCCACCAGCAGTGGATGAGGGTGCCTTTCCCTCCACATCCTCAAGGCCGTTGTTGTATTGACTTGCATTTCCCTCATGGCTAGTGATCCTGAGCATTTCTGCATGTGTTTGCTGGCCATTTAGATTTGCTTTCTTGAAATATTTAGCCTGTTGAAGTCCCTTACCCATTTCTTGAGTGGGTGGTTTGTTTTGCTGGTGTGGAGTTTCTGGAAAGTCCCCGGCAGATGATTCTTTATCAGTTGCATGCTTTGCAACTGTTAGTTTGCCTCTTCACTTTGCTGAGTGTGTCTTTGGCAGTGCAGAAGCTGCTCAATTTGTTGTGGTGGTGGTTTGTTTTTGTTTGTTTGTTTGTTTGTCTTTGGTGTCCTCTTCTATTTCATTCTTTAATCTCTTGTGATTCTCAGCTATTGCACATCCTTGGCTAAATTGATTCCAAGCTATTGTCTTTTCTTTGTAGCTATGTGAACGGGATTGGCCTTTGAAGTCCTTTCTCAGCCATGAAATTTTCTGTGTATACAGATAGGCTGCTGATGTTCTCTCCTGCCACTTTAGCACACTGTACTCTGAGTTTTGATAGTGTCTTAGTGGAATCTTTTGGATCTCCTATATATATATATATGTATATATATATATCTATATATATAGAATCATGTCATCTACAAATAGGGATAGTTGGACTTCCCCCCTCTCAATATGTAACTGACATTGAGAAATGAGAGACAAAGTACCAACATGATAATGTGCACGCCGAAAATGCCGACAGTGACCTCAGATGCTTCCTTTCTGTATTCTCTCTTGCTTTGTGGAAGACACGATTTGGTCTATTTCCAACAGCATCAATACTTTAAAGGCAGGGCTAGACTGTGGAGGGCGGGGACTGGGAAGCAGACCTGTGTTCCGTGGAGAACTTGTAGATCGCAGGTGTTTCAAGTCCTTGTGCCAGTGGGTACGTAAGTGTCTGAATTCTTCAATTCGAAAGATTTCCTCATGTGCAAGTGAGAGACAATGCCACACAGAATGTTTGTAAGGAAGAAGGGAATGACTGGGTGCCACAATCTGTTCTAAGACCGAGTTAAACTCTTTCTCAAATTCTGGGTTAATAGGGTAGGTAATGCATATAATACCAAATTCTAAAGAAAAAAACTCTAGTAGTTGGCCTTGATGTGGTATTCTATTTATAGCTATGTCTTCCTTTTTGAATTTCTTTACTTTCCTCGAAGACCTTATTTATTTATTTGACATTGAGAGTTACACACAGAGGAGATGAGAGGGAGGCAGGGAGGGAGACAGGGACAGAGGGAGGGAGGGAGGGAGAACGAGAGTGAGAGTGAGAGCGAGAGAGGAAGAGAGGAGAGAAGTCTTCCATCTGCTGGTCCATTACCCAGTTGGCTGCAATGGGCATAGCTGAGAGTATCTGAAGCCAGGAGCCAGGAGCCTCGCTGAGATGTCATCATGGGTGCAGAGGCACAAGGACTTGGGGCGTCTTCTGCTGCCTTCCCAGGCCACAGCAGAGAGCTGCGTCGGAAGTGGAGCAGCTGTACTCGAACTGGCGCCCATGTGGGAAGCCGGCACTGCGGGCGGTGGCTTCACCCGCTACCTCACAGCGCCGACCCTCCCGGAAGCCGTTCGCCATGGGATCCAGCTGTCTGCTAAGCTGCCTGGGAAAGCAGAGGGAGACGGCCCAAGGACTTAGGCCCCTGGGCCCAGAATGGAGTGCCGGCTAAAGGCCCTGGCTTCTGCTTCAGCCCCTGGCTTCTGTCCCAGTCCGGGCCTCTGTAGCCACCTCAGGGGTGAACCCCCAGATGGACAATCACTCAGATTGAGAGAGAGCGAGAGCGAGAGCGAGCACTGGTGATGCCTCCTGCACTGCTTCTCTCCCCAAGCTGCTGCAACGAAAGGCCAGCGCTGGGCCAGGCAGCAGCGAGCGGGCAGGAGGCAGGAGCTCCATTGAGGACTCCCACGAGGCAGGAAGGTGGGGTCCAGAGAACCTGGGCCATCAGCGTCTGCGTTCCTGGTCACAGCCTGGAGAGGCGGACTGGAAGCGGACCTGGGCTTCGGACGCTGGATGCAACAGTGTGCAGGTGCGTCTTGGGGTGCCATGGTAACGGCCTGTGGGGAGTGCGCCTGCGCCTGGTGCTGTGACCCGGAAGTGCACCCGCACGCCCGGCGCAGACTGCCCCGCGGTGCTCTGCTGGGAGTCAGCGCCGCGGGTCCGCTCCTACTCCAGAGCCTGCGCAAGTGGTGAGGAGAGGAGCGGTCCTCAACGCTGGTGGCCGAGCCTCAGGGAGAGCCAGAGGCCGCAGAATCAGGCCGGGATCAGAGAGGGTGCGTGTCCGAGGTTGTCGTGCCGTTTCCCAGGCCCGTGGCTCTTCTTTGGTCCCTTCCTGGAAGCAACGGCCTTCGCGGTCCTCTGTCCCGCCAGCAGCCCGGGCCCCCGTTGGAGGTGAGTGACGCGCGCGGCTGTTACGGTTACCCGCTGGGGGTCTTGGCTGCCCGTGTGCCTGTTGCTCTTGGGTCCCGAAGGCGCGTGTGGAGTCGCGGAGGTGCTGTGCGGACGGTCTGGACGGGTCCCCAGGGTGCGAGCAGCTGTGCGGGAGCAGAGGTGGCTCGGTCTCCTCCCGGAACGGCCCCGCGTTCCTGTGGGTTTGCTTTTTGAGGGCCCAGCCACCCTGCTCTAGACCTCAGAGACTGTTGCTGGGAGGATCGAGAGCGAAAGTGCTTGTCTGTTTCCTGGTCTCGGAGGCCAGGTTAGGGTTCCTCGCGTTGGGTGTGATGTCAGCGCTCTGTGGGCTTTTCATGAAAGAGCCTCGTCAGGCCGAGGTGTACGTTCCGTTCCTGATCTGAGGATTTGTGTTTTAGTATGGCAAGAGTCAGGGACGTTTTTGTGAACGAGGTTTTCTGTGTCTGTCGGGATACTTTGTGGGCTTTGCCCATGTGTGTTCTGTTCTGGGATCGATTGATTGTGTAGGGTAGCCACCCTTGCATTTCCGGAATAACTCTCGGTTGCGCACAGTGTGCTGAGCTTTGGTTGTGCTTCTGGATGGCGTCTGGTAATATTTTATTTAACATTCATTTATTTTTTATTTTTTTAAATTTTTTATTTGTATTAATAAATATAAATTTCCAGTGTACAGCTTGTGGATTACAATGGCTTCCCCCTCACATAACTCCCCCCCCACCCACAACCCTCCCCTCTCCCGCTCCCTCTTCCTTTTCATTCACATCAAGATTCATTTTCAATTGTCTTTATATACAGAAGATCAGTTTAGTATATATTAAATGAAGATTTCAACAGTTTGCACCTACGTAGAAACACAAAGTGAAACATACTGTTTGAGTACTAGTTATAGCATTAAATCAAAATGTACAGCACATTAAGGACATAGATACCACATGAGAAGCAAGTGCACAGTGACTCTTGTTGTTGACCCAACAAATTGACACTCTAGTTTATGACGCCAGTAACCACCCTAGGCTGTCGTCATGAGTTGCCATGGCTTTGGAAGCCTTTCAAGTTCGTCGACTCTGATCATATTTAGACAAGGTCATAAAAGACAGGGTGAGGATAGTAACCAATGATCCTAAGAGTGGCATTAACCAGGTCTGAACAATTATACAGCATTAAGTGGGGAAGAGGACCATCTGTACACACAGTTGGGAGTAGAGCCATTGGAGGTAGAGTAGAGGTTATGATTACTAAGGAATGAGGCCCAAGTGTGCTAGATATGGTCTAGAACAAAGGACAGAGTCATTATTAGAGGAGCCAAGAAAGGTGTTGTCAAGCTACAATTAAGTTTTCTGATTGAGAGGGAAATAGAACATGATAGAAGAGGCTTGATAATAATCTGTTGGGCTTTAGGCCTTGTAAGTTAAGTGGCCCAGACCTATCTATCTCTTCACATGGGGTACATCGTAAGTTAGGTGTGAACCTCCTGGGGGAAGGCACTCTGTTGACTTTCATTACTTGGCTGGCCTGGGAGGAGAGCTGGCCAGGTAAAGGCAGGGGGCATCTCTAACAAGAAATTTATAGTTCTGCCTTCAATGTTGCTGACCCTACTTGGCCACCCCCTCAGCTGCAGTGGTCGCTTTGGAAGTTGGGCTGAGTGAAGGGCTTTTCAGCTTAGAGCCAGTAAGATCTGTGGCTCTGACCTGGGCATCCTTCGACTCCAGGGCAGGTCCATTTCCAGTGATCCAACTCTTGGCAGAGCTGCCAGGGCTCTTCACAAGTTGACTTCTGCTGAAGCCGAGTCTTACCACATTGAAAGCCACTGCAGTAGACTGGCCTGTTGGGTCTCCTTGAGGGCAGATCACTGTACAGATCAGCCATTAATAGGCCTGCCACCCATTGCTTCTGATGCCTAGCTCTCTTTTCTTCCTGGATTTGTTAAAGCAGACCAGAGGATGCAAGTCAAGGGAGTGCCCAAGGCCCATCTCTAATCTTCGGTGGCCTGAACTGCAAGTCTATAGTCACAGGCATGTTCTGTAGTAGTTTTTCTAAGGTCGACAATGTCCATGAGGAAAATTGTATTCTCACTTTAAAACTTTCTTTCCCTTTGGTCTGAAAGGGAGGTTTTTTCTACTTACTATATACTTGCTGATGGCAAAGTGAATCTAGCTATGAGATTATTATTTAAGTTCTTATTTTGGCTATGCTGCTCTCAGTGTGGGCTCCAATTCTCCTGCAGTCTCCCACTGGGTTGCAAGTTAGATCCTAATCTGTTGTAATTTCACCCCCCCCCATCAGGTTTTTCTGCTAGGCTCAGGGCCGGTGCAGACCTGACGTCACCCTGCTTATGATGTATGTCCAAAATGGCACCTGCTCTTTGTCTTGCTCGCCTTTGGGAGGTGAGTGGAGAGAGAGAAACTCGTGTTTGTATCGGTCACTTTTTTTTTTTCTCTCTCTCTCTCTCTCTTCCAGTTAGCCTGGTGAACTTTTCCCCACGGAGTTTCAAGCCTCGTTCCCTCTCGTCTCCTCTTTCTGCTTTCCCACCGGTGTCTCAGGCTATTGAGGTTCGGCTCACCTCGCGTTCCAGCGCTGGTGTGTTGAGTCTGCTGCTGGTGTCCCGAATTTGGGCTCCCACACTCTCCATGCAGGTCCACTGTGTATCACTAGTTCCGGAAGAGTTTTCTCTGCTGTTTCTTCCCCTACTCTTCCTTGAACCTGCAGTATCTCCGCTTTTATTAAACTGTCTCTTCCTGGACTATCAGTGTGCTCCCTTCCTATTTCGCCATCTTGCCGCTCTCGTCTGGTGATATTTTGTTGAGGCATGTGACACATTCGTGACGGATCTGTGTGTGCCATTTTCTTTATGTTGTGCTTGTGTTGGATGTTGGGATAAGGCTGCTCTGATGCAATGAAATGGAAGGCTTTTCCTCTTCATCTCCGTGTTGGAAGGGTTTGCGAATCACCGATTTTAATTTTCTTTTCCATGGGAGTTCCCACCGGTGGAGCCATCTGGTCCTGGACTTTTCTTCGTGTCTCTTTGGTTTGTTTCGTTCGGTTTCCCTGCTACTACAGTGTCTTTGCAAATTATAAGTGTACTCAGAGTTTCTCGTTTCACTGTATCCAGTTTTAGTGGTTTGCGTCTTTCTGCGAGCCCATCCACTCTATCTAGGTTGACCAAATCCTGGTGGCTTGTATTTCCCATAGCGTTTTTGGATGATTATTTTGGCAAGGTTGGTAGTGATGTCCTCTCTGTCATTTCTGTTGTCAAGTCCCTTGATTCTGTCCTCCCCCCGCCCCGCTTCCTGTGAATAAATGTTTTGTCAGGTTGACTGAGTTTTCAAGCCCTGTAGTTTGGTCTCACTGAATGCCTGTTGTGATATTTTCTGTGCCGTTGGGTTGATTTCCGTTGGAATCTTTTTCCTCCTTCCAGTTTCTTAAGATGTATTTTGCTGTTCTAGTGTTTGAAGGCAAAATTGGGTGTATGGCTCCTCTGATGTCTATATTCTAGAATACATACCTGTATAGCAATACAGTTTCTCATGTGAAATTAGTCCTGTCAACATGGAAAACAGTATGGATGTACCCACTCCTGGGAACATATTGAAGGAAAGGAAGTCATGGTGTAGACAGAGAGGTTTTCACAGGCCTCTGCTTATTACTGCAGTAGGATGCACAGTCGCCAGGCTATGCAGTCTGTATATGCATGTCATGGTGTCCATAGCCCATAATGTCTTTATTCAGTCTTCAGGAGATCGGCATGTTGACTGATTGCATATCTTTGCTACTGTGAAGTGAGCTGTAGTAAATACGCGGGCAGAGATCACTCTTTTTTTTCGTATGCTGATTTCATTTCCCTTGGGTGTATTCCCAGGGTGGAGTGGCTGGCTCATATGATACACCTGTATTCAGTTTTCTGACTTATCTCCATACTGCCTTCCACAGGGGCGATACCAGTTTACATTCCCACCAGCAGTGGATGAGGGTGCCTTTCCCCCCACATCCTCAAGGCCGTTGTCGTATCGACTTGCATTTCCCTGATGGCTAGTGATCCTGAGCATTTCTGCATGTGTTTGCTGGCCATGTAGATTTGCTTTCTTGAAATATTTAGCCTGTTGAAGTCCCTTGCCCATTTCTTGAGTGGGTGGTTTGTTTTGCTGGTGTTGAGTTTCTTGAAAGTTTCCGGCAGTTGATTATCAGTTATTTGCATGCTTTGCAACTGTTAGTTTGCCTCTTCACTTTGCTGAGTGTGTCTTTGGCAATGCAGAAGCTGCTCAATTTGTTGTTGTTGTGTCGTTTTGTGTTTTTTGGTGTCCTCTTCTATTTCATTCTTTAATCTTTTGTGATTCTCAGCTATTGCACATCCTTGGCTAAATGGATTCCAAGCTATTGTCTTGTCTTTGTAGCTATGTGAACGGGATTGGCCTTTGAAGTCCTTTCTCAGCCATGCCATTGTCTACGTCTACAAATAGGCTGCTGATGCTCTCTCCTGACACTTTACCCCACTCTACTCTGAGTTTCGATAGTCTCTTAGTGGAGTCTTTTTTCCCCGTATGTACACATTCCTTCCAGGGAGATGAGCTGTTCCACTGCACTGCATTTCAGGACCAGGATTGTCTAGTGATTTAAACCTTTACCTATAATTCACCAGTAACAAGTCGTCCTTTGTAGACTTGGGAAGATGTCGACTCTCACTTTTGCTTAAATAGTCCCAGATTTAGAAAAGTCTACTGTTTGTTTAAGCTTTCCAACAAATATTCTGTGATCCTTGTGTGTAAGGGTGTGCACACATGCAGACACATGCACATATGTAGCCATAGCCATACACACTCTTCGATGTCTTTTTTTCTTCAACAAGAAGTGCTGACTCCATGCCTGTGTAATTGAAGATTAATTCAGATTTTGATTGGGCTGAGCTTCTTGTGCTGCATCTTTTCCCATGTATGCTGGAGCTCAGCCTGGGCACAGGGAGGAGCCGGCAAGCACAGGCAGAGCTGAGCAGTTTCTGCTCGTCATCCAATGCTACTCAGAGTTATGATGCTGACACCACTTATTTCAGGGGGAGAATGAGTGATGTGCGCCCGAGGGTTGACTTCTGTTTTCTCCTTTTCCCTCTGGCAGTACGTCCCACTGTGGGATTTTTGAGAAGCTGCTTTCTTCATTGTGTCTGGTAGCACAGAAACAAACAGGAAGGTCCCCCTGCGAGCAGGGCCTGGTCTTCCATCTGGTGCCCAAGCTGTGTAGCTTTCCATGACACTGCAGCCACAGAGATGGCTCACTGGCCTGCCCACAGCTGCGTGCTGTGTCTTAGCCATAAAGGCTTTGGTTGTTTGTCATCAGGTGGTCCCTGAGTGTGGCACTGCCTGTGACTTGCACACATCACTGAATGCACAGAGTTTCCTACAACATAAGCAGAGTGTTTGGTGTCTGAGTGTCCTCATGCTGGCCTCCCAGGGTTCTGTGTGTGAGACCTGGAGCGTCACTGACATTCTGGCCTGTGTCGTGGTGGGTCGTAGACCAGGCGGCAGTTTCCATACCTCTTCTCATGCACTGCTCCTGCTGCACGTGTGTGTGGGATGCCGCAGCCCCTTACACTCCTCAGATTCCTCAGGGTTTGCTTTCCCTCTCCTGGATGTTGCTGTTGCTGGGTTATCTGCTAGTGACCAGCTGCCTCACTTGGCTTGAGACATTTGACTGCTGGCGGCTTAATGTGCTCCCTGGATACTCACCGGGATATAGTCTTCCCCTCATGCAGTAATTCCAGAATGAGTCATTATCCAGAGTATCCAAAGAGTGACTGCTGTGTGACCACCCCTGTGAGTGGGGACAAGAGCTGAGGTTTGCTGCCCTGGTCTGCTGGTGCCTGGGAGACATCAGAGATATTCAGGTCAGATCGATCGATCGATCGATCTATCTATCTATCATCTATCTTACAAAGAGTTTTATTTATTTACTTTAAAGGCCGAGTTACAAAGAGAGGGGGAAATACAAAGAAAGAGATCTTCCATCTGCTAGTTCCACAAATGGCTGTAATGGCCAGGGATTGGCTAAGTTGAAGCCAGGAACCTGGAACTCCATCCAGGTTTCCCATGTGGTGCAGGGGCCCAAGCATGTAGGCCATCCTCTCCTGCTTTCCCAGGTGCATTAGCAGGGAGCTGGATTGGAAGAGGAGCAGCCAGGACTTGAACTGGTAGCCATATGGGATGCCTGCACTGCAGGCAACAGCTTTACCCACTATACCACAAGGCCAGCACCTTGAACCCTTTTTTAAAAAAATAATTTTTTTTAATTTGAAAGGCAGAGTGAGAGACTGAAAGAGACAGAGAGAGAGAGAAATATTTCATCTGCTGGTTCACTCTCCAGAGGGTCACGACGGCCAAGACTGAACCAAATTGCAGCCTGGAGCCAGCCGCTTCTTCTGGGTCTCCCACATGGGTGGCGGGGACCCAAGCACTTGAGCCATCCTTTGCTGCTTTGCCAGGCAGTCAGCAGGTAGCTGAATCAGAAGTGGAACAGCTGGGACTCGAATGGGTGCCTATATGAGATACTGACATCGCTGGTGGAGGTTTAGCCTGCCATGCCACAGCGCCAGCTCCCCCCTTTCTTGAACATTTTAAAATCATTTCCCTCTGCTCAGTTTCTTAGCCTACATTCAGAGGCTCCCTGCCCACATTTCTCCCTCAGTTCTCCCTGGTGCCCACTGTGCTTCAGGGACTGTGATCTGTGTCCTCATGGGGCTGAGGATGTGGTACCAAAGTTGGACAGGGGCAGGTGCAGCATGTCCTGTGCAAGCAGAGGGACAGGGTGGGGTTGTCCAGGGAGGGGTTAGGCGCTCCGCTCCCCTTCCCCGCCATTGCTGCCTCTGCCTGTCCGGGTGTCTGTTCTTTGCCATCAGCTGTTCATCTTTTGCTAGGTGAGCCCACAGTGAGTGCCTCCCACTGCTGGTGATGCCTGTGCCCTGGAGACTGCAGGATGAGTCGGACTCACCTCTGTGCCACTAGGCTCCATGGTCTCTGCACTCAGTGCTTGCTGGGCTCCATTCATCCCTGGCTATTCTCTGTGCATGTTCTGTTCTGTCCACTCAGCAGCCCAGGCCATGTGTCCCCTCCCGAATGCTTAGCTTCCCCATCCAGTCGAGTGAATTCCACCTCTCCAGCCTCACATGTTTTGCTTGTCCTCTGTTGCAGAGATGCTCACCTCACTTGGCAACAGTTGAATGTATGTGCACCAAGTTTACATGTCAGTGGCCGCACCAGGCATGGGCTTAGTACATAAACACTGCTGGGGGCTCCTGGAGGGATGTAGGAGTCAGACCTGCTCAACTAATGGAATGGAGCTCTAGCTATACATCCTGTGTTTTCGTGCTCCACACCACTTGCCACAGTGAGTAGATTTCTGGGTGTGTCTCCTAGAAGGACCTGGAAACTGCTGAGTGACTGAGCCTTCCATACTGCTGGTCCACTGTGCGCCAGATGGCAGTGGCTTTCTTACCAGGGTCATGATGGAGAAGTTTGATCTCAAGAGAAAGTGGAAAGCCTTTAGGCGCACACAGTGGGACTTGCTAAAATCCAGTGGTTGGGAGTAGCCCCCGCCTCCTGCTGCTCCTCTTCCCAACTTGCCCTGCGCTAGACCGGAGGGTAGGTCCCCAGGGCTCTCAGATGGGACCTAAGAGAGAAGGGCTGAAGGGCAGGAGAATGCAGGATGCTCGGCCCTGCAGCTCAGAGACCACTGGATGCCAGATTCCCAGGCGGTTATCCCAGGATCTTGGTGCACCACACTCATGTAAAGAATTAAACTTGAAAGAATGGCACCGTTTCACAGGCTTGCAGTCAGGGTTGGACAGCAGAGTGCCGGATTCTGTGTGGACTTGGTGCCCTTCCTAAGATGGGATGAGGAGCAGAGCCCATGCATAAGTCAGGGATAAAATATATACACCGATCTTAGCAGGTACCTGCTCAGGGGAGCACACACAGACACCAGCTGCCTGGCTCGTGGTGTTTCAGTGACAGCACTTAGCACTGAGCCCACGTTTGCCAACTGCCCCTCCCCTTCCTTTGGAGTTGTGGTTGGCAGGTGCTTCCTGCAGCTCAGCTACAGTCAGGGTTGATGTTCCTCCCACCTCCCTTCTCCGCCACACACCACCGCCTCTCGTTCCCCCTGCCCCTAGGGCTCTGTGGCCTCAGCCCCAGAGTTCATCTCTCCAGTGAAGCACTTTTGAGGAAGGAAAAGCCCTCTGGACAGGCGATGAGAGTGCTGTAGCTGGTTGTAACATGTAGCCCTCTGCCCCACTAGTTATGGATTTCTGATAGGCTAGATGGGCAGCCGCCAAGTCTGGGACCCAGCAGTTCAAGCCACTGGGCAATGAGTCTTCCTTTAGTTCTGGGCCCCCAGATGTGGGCAGTGAATTCAGCAGGCAGTTCTGTCCCCGTTCTCTATGATGCAGTGGTGGTGATATTTAGACATTACTCAGATTCACGGTGGCCTCATCTCCATCTGGTCTATGTTGGGGGCTTCCACTGTGCAGTCAGATACCTGTCCCCGACCCCTCTTGAGGGCAGGGATCACATCTTCCTGGTCCCCTTGTCCGCAGAACCTTGCCTCATGTCTTCCATGAGACTCCTCAGTTGCTTTGCACTCAATGGTCCTTGCACGAGTGAAACGGGCAGTGTGGAATGTGAGAAGCAAACTCACTGGGTCCTGGGCTTTGTCATCCATCATCCCAGCAGTTTCTGGGTACCGTGTAGCTGTGCTAAGTCTTCACATTGCTTCGTGTTACCATCATGCCGACTCCGTTACCACCTCCTCTGAGGACAGGGCATCATTGCTGACAGAGGACTCGCAGCCCTCCCTGTCCCGAGAGCTGCTGAAGGGCAAAGCTGGGCTTCACGTTCAGGTGGGCGGATGACACAACTCCCATACTTGAGTGTTCCGTGTTGTTTTCTGCATGCTCTCCATGAAGTTCCCTTGTATGAAGCCTCCACTTTAAGTTCATTCCAGCTCTGTTCAGGGCCTCAGATAGGTGGGAGGAGGCCATTGCCAGGCAGGAGCTGACTCCTGATTCCACGACTTACCAGCTGCTCGGCTTTGTACAGATTGCTAGAACTCTCTGTGCTGTAATCGGCTCTTTCATGACTTGGGATGGAGCGTCTCTGTTGGGAAGCTGCTCACTAGGCAGTTGCTCCAATTCCTGTCCTGCTTGCCTGGGGCTGTTCCACTGGGTGGTCCCTCCAGATGGTCCCTGCCTTGCCAAGTGAGCACAGTAGTGAGGTGGAGAGGCAGAGCTCACCTAATTAGTGTGGGCTAGTTTTTCCTTAGCCTGGCCAAACTCTTTGTAGGCATCTGATTGCCTGCCAATGTGCATGGCTGTCACAAAATTAATCCACTGAGACAGGGAAGTTTATTTATCTGTCTGAGATGAGCCTGGGACTTGGGGACACACAGTCCCTGTTATTTGCTGCCCCTGTCACCAGGAAACATTACTGCGCTGCCACAGCATGGGGCACCATGAGGCCATCTGCATTGGCTCAGAACCCACCTCTCTCTGTCGGGTGGGCCACAGGCCTTGGTGTGGTTGGTCTTGCAAGTGGATGTCCAGGCTGGACCAACTGGCTTCTCTCTGCATGAAACCAGGTTAGGGGTACAGGGGCCTAGACTTAGAGAGCTGTTAGTGCAGGTATATACAAATGTGTGTGGGTGTGTGTCTATGTGTGTATGTGTGTGTGTAGGCTCAAGGGGACTTCCCAAAGCTCATGGAAGAACAGAACTAAAAGTAATTTATTTTGGTGCCAAACGCTTTTGAAATCCATGCATGCTTTATTCGTAATGTACATTTCTCATGAAGGTTCCTCATATGCAAGCATTTCAATTTTTTTGGCATCAAAATAAACTTACCCTTTAATTCTATTTTCTGTGAACTTCTTGAAGTATCTTTGTGTGTATTTCTTTATAAAAGCATGATAAAATCTCATTGCAGAAAATTCAAAAAATACAAAACCATTTGAAATTACCCATGATCCCCTGACTCAAAGCAAACTAACATTAGTGTACAGATATATTTTCATTTTTTAATACTTGAGTACTTTATTCATTTGAAATTACTTTGTACATTCAGTGTGGCATCCTGTTTTTTTCCCCCCATGGAACTTGTTTCGATCAGTTCTAATTATAAACCAAATTATAAACCAAACACTGTGACTTGGCCCACGCTATTGTCACTATTGTCTGCTCCCCCCTGCCAGGTCCTGTTCATGGCTGGAGGGTCAGAACTCTGGTGGCAGCTAGTGCTAGAGTGCACCTGGTGACTGCTGGGCCAGGGCCCCACACTCTGCAGGGCTAGCTCATGCTCACGCTGCCCTGGGGAGGGACTACTCACTTAGGACAAGGAGATAGGTTTTTGAGGCACGGGAGGAGTCACTAACACTGGCCAAGTGCTGTTCTAGTCCGGGTTGTGTTCTAAGCACTTGGCTTCCATTACCTTTTTGACATGGCACGACAGCCCATCTTACAGATGGCTAAACTGACAGGCACATAAGTTTGGTGGCTCACCTAGGACGCGCAGGCAGGGCTGGCAGGTGAGCCCAGGTGCCCTGTCCTGAAGCAGGTGCTCCTAACCCTCACGGTACCTGCCTCTCCAGGCAGGTCCTGGATCTCAGTGGTGGGGGCTGGTGCCTTCCATTGATTGACTGATTGGTAGGAGAATGAGTCCATTGGATATAGTGTCCTACTTGTCAGGGCGTGAAAGAGTTGTGTGTGTGTGTGTGTGGAGAGAAAAGGCCCACAGGAACGCAGCCCATGAGTGGGGCAGTGAAGGAGAGGTGGGACACCGCTGTGGAGACAGTGGGCCTGGCTCTCTTCACAGAGGCAGCAGGCTGTGCTGGTGGTGGATAGCTGCAGCATGTGGGGCTGGAGTCCCCTCCTGAGGCACCTCAGTGTGTGTGCTCCTCCCGCTGCAGGTGCACTCACTCAGAGCCTGCCCGTGCCTCCTGCCCATCCCTGGCTGTGTGAACCAGGCAGACGACACAGTGGCTGCTATTTACAGACTGTGCTCTTAGAAACAGCTTGGAGAGGATGTTGGGAGGTGAGGTTTTGCAAGGCTTGGTGACTTGTCTGACATGGGCCATGCTTAGGAAGGGGGTGGCTGCTGGTGTGGCTCATGCACAGGGTGTGGAGGCAGTCAGCTTGCATTTCCTGTATTCTTGGGGCCTTGGAACTGGCCCCAGCAAGGAGGGCCCACTTAGCTCTCTATCACCTGGCGTCTCGTACCTGTTCCATTCATGAATGGATGGACTGGCTACAAACAAAGAAGTGGAGTTCATTAAAATCCACGTAATATGTTTGTAGACTTCCTGAGTCACTGGAGGGTCTCGGTCCCATCTGTGGTGTGGGAGGAATGGCATAACTTCTGACTGGAGCTGTACAGCACCCAGAGCAGGTGTCCCGGGGTAGTTTGGACCTCAGGGCTGCGGTGCAGACTGGAGAGTAGGAACACACACAAGGCTTCAGGGATCTTTGTGGGCTAGGACGGTGCCATGCCCACCCAGGAGAACTGCTGTGAATGTGTGAAGTCCCCATGTGCTGTGGCTACACAGGAGGCAGACCACAAAGCCAGTGTGTGAAATCGGTTTTGAGCGTGACATCTGTTAAGCTGTGCCACATACCAAGATCGTGCTGGACACAGCACAAGTCCAGAATCCTCCTCCTACTAACCATCCCTGGCTTCTCCTCCCCTCAGGTCTCTCTGGAAGGTTTCCTCGTGCTGCAGACCTGGACGCTGAGCTCTGCAGTGCACTGCCCAGGAGCCATGACCGACCCACCTTCATGTGATTGGTGTGTGCGTGTCTTGTTCTGCTGGCTGGCCGAACAGTGGACCTCACTGCTCAGGGCTGTGCAGCATATGAGCTTGCCCCTGTGAGCAGGAGGGCAGTGGGGCTGGGAGCTTCTCAGGGGAGCAGAGTTGGAGGGGGACTGTCTTGTTCTGCTGGCTGGCCGAACAGTGGACCTCACTGCTCAGGGCTGTGCAGCATATGAGCTTGCCCCTGTGAGCAGGAGGACAGTGGGGCTGGGAGCTTCTCAGGGGAGCAGAGTTGGAGGGGGACCTTGTGGCGCAGCCATTGGAGGTTGTCAGTTTTCCCAGGTGTGCTGGCTGCAGAGAATACTGGGCCTTGGTAGGATGTCTCACACCTCACTCCCAGTTACTAATGAAGAAAGGATGGCTGCTTCCCAGGCCACACTGGGTGTCCTCTGTGTCTCTTCCTGTCCTTCCATAGGGTGCCTTGCTTTCAGTGATTGTGACCCCCGCCCCATTCTCTGCAGAAGTCACCATGCACAACCTCTGCACCAGCCCCCAGTGCCGTGGCATAGCTCCCATGCTGTCTGTGGACAAACCTCAGCTCTGAGAATTTACCATTCTGCACGGTGCTCCAGGCCCAAGGCCGCTTCCTCACCGGCCCTGCCTGAGGCTCTGCTCTTAGCTGTGTGTTTCTGATTCTGGATTCCTTTCTCTGAAGCAGTGACCCTGCTTAACGTGGGTCTGTTTCCCTCACAGCAGTACAATACAGAAAATGTTCACGGTAGGTAAACTTAGCTTCACTTGCCAGAGCCACAGGCCTTCATTTCATCCGCAGGTCCCACGGCTCCCTAGGAGGGATGGTGGCCTGGCCGGGGGCCCATGCCTGGGCGTGATGCATTCTCTGTCCTCTTTGTGCCTCACGGCCTCTTCTGATTCAGGACTTTTCCTGGGACTTTTTGCTGTCTGACATCTTGAATGCTTCTCGTCTTTGTTTTTGAGTGTGTGCCAGAATTTCCCAGCCGGGTTGGTGTCAGTCTCATTGTGCCTCTGCTCTGCCATCACCATCAACATCACTATTGTTGTTATCATTGCAGAGAAACTGTACGGTGACTTCCTGAGCTGGAAGCTGGAAGAAACCGTCACCCAGTTTCCCCTGCAGCCTGGGCAGGCGGCCACCTTCACCGTCATCATGAAAGCGAGCCTGGACTTCTCCTGCCAGAAGGGTCTCCTGCAGGACCTGAGTGACAGTAAGTGGCTCCCTCGTTTCCGAGAGCTCACCTGCTCCCAGGTGTGCACTGTAGTCAGTTCTCCGCGGCACCTGCCACCGGCCATGTGACTCGCCTATCCAAGACCTCGCCCCAGCACTCTCTTAGCAGCATGGCTTACTGCAGGCACATTATATAGACAATTTCTCAATTCCCACTCTTGACCGTCTTGTCCTGATTTGCTAGGTGGTTGTCCTAAGGGAGTGAAATGCTGTGATTTTTGCCCCCAAGTGTACCTGCTGTGTCGGTGGGACACACAGTGGTGATGATGGAGTTCTCCTATCTGGTGATGCCAGTAAGGAGACAGAGCCGGGGGCAATGGGAATTGTATCTGCTGTAGCACCAGGCCTGGCCGTGTGGGGACGTGAGTTCACAGGTTAGCTGTGTCAGGTTGTCACATGCTGTTCTGGAGGCCTTGGGGGTGTGTTAGTCAGCTCAGGCTGCTGTAACAAACCCCACCTCTGGCCTGTCCCAACCACAGGCATTTATTTTCTGATGGTTCACAGCATTGCAAGTCCGACCCAGGTGCTAGCATGGTTAGGTTCCTGGTGAGGGCGGCCAAATGCTTGCTGTGTTCTGATGGGGTGGAGACAGATCAGCTCTCTGATATTTCTTCCCCTTCCCTTTTTTTGTTTCTTAAGATTTATTTATTTACTTGAGGGGCAGTTACGGGTGTGGGGTGAGGGAGACCCACACAGGGACGCGTGTGCATACACACACACGCACACCCACACAGAAACACAGAGAGAGGGAGAGAAGAAAGATATTCCATCTGCTGATTCACTCCCCAAATAGCCACAATGGCTGGGACTGTGCCTGACAGAAGTCAGGAACCTGGAACACCATCTAGGTTTCCAGTGTGTGTGTCAGAGGCCCAAGCATGGGCCATCTCCTGCTCCTTTTCCAGGCACATTAGCAGAGAACTGGATCAGAAGTGGAGTAGCCAAGACTTGAACCGGTGCTCACATGCGGTGCTGGGGACACAGGCAGTGACTTAACCCTCTGTGCTGTAACACCAGCCCCAGTAAGAGCATTTCAATCCTGTCTTTTAAGGACTTTGGAGTCCTCATATACAGTGTGTGACTTTCGTCTCCATGAACATGCTGTAAATGACAGACCCTCCTGTGGGTGTTTTGCGTCCAGGTATGCCTGGCTGTGTTGCAGCTGCCTTTCCTTGTCCATTCACCTGCCAAGGGGCATTCATGTGTTTCCATTGTCTTGACTATGGTGAGCAGTGGTGCAGTGGGAATGTGAGTGCAGACATGGCTCTGCAGTATACACATATTTATTCGTGTATATACCACATACACACATTATATTCACATGTACATATCACATGCATGCATGTACACAAACATATTACACATATACATGTCACATACAGATGTCACACACATGTACATACACACATTACATGCATGTACATATACACCTTACATATACATAAATCTGGACGTGGGCTGGTGGGGTCGTGGGAGAGTTTAAGTTGTTTTTAGCTTTGAGGGACCCTCCATGCTTGTTTTCAACATGCTGTACTGACTGTCGTTCCCTTGAGAAGTGTGCTAGACCCCTCTTTCTGCACCTGTGGCCTGGGTCTTTTGTTAATAGCCAGTCTGGTGGAGTGACATGCCATCTTATATGGTTTTATTTTTATTTATCTATTTTAGAGATTTATATGTTTATTTGAAAGTTAGAGTTGGAAGAGAGAGGGAGGGACAGAGAGAGGGCTCTTTTATCTGCTGGTTTGCTTTCCAGATGGCCGCAATGGCCAGAGCTGTGCCAGGCCAAAGCCAAGAGGTAGGAGCCCATGGATGCTGGATTCCATACACGTGGGCCATCCTCCACTGCTTTTCCACTGTCATTAGCACAGAGCTGGATTGGAAGTGAAGCGAGTGGGACAAAAACCAGTGCCCGTGTGGGATGTCAGCATCTCAGGTGGCAGCTTACCCGCCGTGTCACAACACTGGCCTCTCTTGTGATTTTAATTTGCATTTTTGTGATAATTGGCGATGGTTACTTGTATATCTTCTTTCGAGAAGTGTCCATTCACGGATTGTTTTCTTGTTACTGATTCATTTGAGTTCTTTGTATTAAGTTAGTAGCCCCTCACATGATTTCAAGTATCCTCTCTCAGTATGTGGGTCAGTTCTCTACTCTGTTGCTTGATTCTTTTGCTTGGAGAAGAATTTTCATGTATGCAGTCTCATATGTTTATGTTTGCTTTTGTCACCCATGCCCTTGGGGTCACATCCAAGAAATTACTGCTCAGACCAATGCCATGGACCTTTCCCTCTGCTTTTCTGTAGTCATTTTGGAGTTTTGGGTCTAATGGTTAAGAATTTATTTACTTATTGGGATATGTGTTTATGTATGTGTGAATGTGTACCTATATAGATTCAAGTCTGTAGCACAAACCACAATCACAGGCATTTAATTTTAGTTTATTTTCATCTTATTTGAAAGGCAAAGGAGGTTGAGGGAGGGGAGAGGGATCTCCCATTTTCTAGTTCACTCCCAGAATGCCCAAAATGACCCCAGGGCTGAAACTAGGAATCAGGAACTCAATGCAGGTCTCTGACATTGGTGGCAAGAACCCACTTATTCGAGCCATTACCACTGCTTCCCAGGGTCTGCCCTGGCAGGAAGCTGGAGTCAGGAGCCCGAGCCCTGATGTGTGGCGTGGGTGTCCTAAGCACTAGGCCAGATGCCATCGTTTAGAAGGTGCGTGGCACAGGGACCCTGTCTCGTTCTGTCCTGTGTTCCCAGTGTTTTGGCTGTGACAGGCAAAGGGCTTTGTGTCTTGTGGTGTGGATCATGAACGGGGCCTCTTTCTCCTGCTCCTCCCCTGAGTGTGTGGGTTCTGAGTTGTGTTCCTGTTCTTTCCTTTTTTTTGTGACAAGCAGAGTTAGACAGTGAGACAGAGAGACAGAGAGAAAGATCCTCCCTCCATTAGTTCACCCCGAAATGGCCGCCGAGGCTGGCGTGCTGCACCGATCCGAAGCCAGGAGCCAGGCGCCTCACCCTGGTTTCCCATGTGGGTGCAGGGCCCAAGCACTTGGGCCATCCTCCACTGCCCTCCCGGGCCACAGCAGAGAGCTGGACTGGAAGAGGAGCAACAGGGACAGAATCTGGTGCCCCAACTTGGACCAGAACCCAGGGTACCAGCGCCGCAAGTAGAGGATCAGCCTAGTGAGCTGTGGCTTGGCCCCTGTTCTTTCTTGTGAGCATATCTGCCTCAGAATTCCCCCAGCTTCTCTGGGCAGTTGCTGAAGTTCTCAGAGTTCTGCTCCGTGCGTCTGTGGCTCAGCTCCCTGCACGGCCGTTTCATCTGCTTTCCTGTAACAGGGAGCTTGTTGGGGTCTCTCCTGCTACTCTGTGTTGGGCAGCTGCGAGTGCTGGAACATAGCACCACAGGATGAGTGGATCAGGCAGTAGAAATTGCTTTCTCACATCTGGAGACTGGGAAGGCCGAGAGCACGGTGCTGGCAGAGTTTGTTTCCCGCTCGCTAAGTCCTCACTTGGAGGAGGCTGAGGGGAACTCTGGTGTTTCTACCTCTTCTTATCATGGGGAGACCCCACCCTCCTGAGCTTAGCCACCCCAGCCACCTCCTAAATGCCTTGCCTCCTCATGCCCTCGCCTTGGGGTCCAGGGCCTCAGCACATGGATTTTAGAGGGACAGACAGTTCAGTCCATGGCAGCCTGCATAGAATTTGCTGTCTCTGCAGTGTTTGACAAACCATCGGGAAGTTCATTTGCCTCCTACTGGTGCTTAAGAAAACATTCTCTTTATGTTGTTCCCAACCAGGCTTAGCATTGGGCGCGTTAGCAATGGAGAAAATCAAGAGGACGTCTTACCAGGCTTCAAGCATCAGATGCGGTGGATTTTATCGGTTTGTGTGGTGCTCTGTGCCTCTGCACTGCATGTTCCTCTCAGTGGGCAGTGGGTAAACAGATCCCGACTTCTCCCCCATAATGAGTGGTGCCCAGGGCAGAGCTCCTGGGCAGGCTTGGCAATCAGACTCCCAGTGGGGATTGTTTGTGAGCAGCGGGGGGCAGTACCACCCCTGTAATGTCATTCCCTAGGAACAGCATAGAAGCTTCCAGTGCACCTCTGAGCTGTGTGGGTTCTGGTGGCACCTTCAGTGCTCGATGCTGACCTGCTTGGTGGTGTGGTTGCCTTGGCGTCTGTCATGGGAAAGCTCAGGCATTCCCTCTGCCATCCTAAGTGGAGAACGAAGTGGCAGTTTGTGGCTCACATATGGGAACACCTTCCTCTGTCTTTTGAAATAAAAGCAAATCAGAAGTAGCATGCTGGATACCCTGTGGTTTGTAAATGCAATGAGGGAGCCACACACATACGTGGGAGAGGATATGTGTGTGTGCGATGCCCTCCTTGCTGACCATGGTTAACAGAAGTGCAATGCTGATTGTTTGCACAGAAAAAGGCAGACCAGGCCAGTGTCATGGGAGAGCAAGGTGGACAGCCAAGGCCCTTGGGGATTTTGATCCAGGCTGTGAATTATCACTTGCAGTTCCACCTGTGCAGTCAGGAGGCCACCGTGAAGCCTTCGTCTAGGGACAGCTTCAGGCTCGGGGGCAGAGGCTCATCTGTGGCCTCCTGTAAGCAGGAGCTGACCCTGCAGTGGCTCTCAGTCTGCCCCTCTCAGCAGCATTTAACTGGGGAGCACATGTGGGCCCCGTTTGCTCCCTGGCAAGGACTCTCGTGAACTCGGACTTCTGGAATGAGTTGTTCCTGTTTGCAGCAGAGAACAGGCTGCTGGATGCCGCAGGGGCACGGGGGAGTCCATGGTGCTGTGTAGGGAGCTGTGCTGGGCTCTTTCTTCCTGTGATTCCTTTTCACTCTCCCATCAACAAGTGCAGCAGAGAGCAGGCTGCTGGATGCCGTGGAGGCATGGGGGAGTCCACTTTGCTGGGCGTCGTTAGGTGCCCTCTCCCACCAACTCTGTAAGGTAGATACTGGTATTTCAATCCCTGCTTGGTAGAAACAGTTGGGAAGACTGTTCTTGCTTAAAGATAGAAGAGAGAGAACAATCCAGTGTTCTGCACTGTCCTTTATTTTTAAAGATTTATTTTATTTATTTGGAAGCCAGAGTTACAGAGAGAGGTAGAGACAGAGAGAGAGATCGTCCATCCACTGGTTCACTCCCCAGATGGCCGCAACGGCCAGAGATGCGCTGATCCGAAGCCAGGAGCTTCTTCCTGGTCTCCCAGGTAGGTACAGGGGCCCAAGGACTTGGGCCATCCTCCACTGCTTTCCCAGGCCATAGCAGAGAGCTGGATTGGAAGAGGAGCAGCTGGGACTACAACTGGCACCCATATGGGATGCCGGCACTTCAGGCCAGGGCTTTAACCCACTTTGCCACAGCGTCGGCCCACGCTGTCCTTAATCATATAAGTTCTTGGGAAAATAGAGTGAAAATAAACTTATTTTGGTGCAAAAAAATCGAAATCCACAAATAGGTTTTTTTCATAAAATTCATTTTCCATTAACTTCCTGAAGACAGCTTGTACTCTGGTTTAAAAGAAAAGGTTAAAGATATTTTTGGAACGATTGGAGAAATTTAATGTATGGTGTACACGACCTGATGTTGCTGTATAATCAAAACTATACTGAGTGTGATTATGAAAGTGAAATTATATCAGAGTGTTTTTGTTCTTAGGAAACATGCAGGTGTAGTTATGGGTAAAAGAGCATCATGTCTGCAGTTATTTGATATAGTGCAGGAGACAAAAAGACAGTGAATGTGAAGTAAAGTGAACGTTGAATTGTTCCAAAATAGTGATTGTAGATAAATAGTTGATGGATGGCTATTTTTACTCTTTTTTATGTAATTTAAAAACTTTTTATCGTTTTATTTCAAGGGAGGGAGATAGGAAGGAAGGGATGGAGAGCGAGGGAGGGAGGGAGGGAGGGAAGGGAGGGGAGAGAGAGAGAGAGAGAGGGAGGGAGGGAGGGAGGGAGGGAGAAAGAGAAAGAAATCCTCCATATTCTGGTTCATTCCCCAAATACCCACAACAGCTAGGGCTGGGCCAGGCCAAAGCCAGGAGCCTAGAACTGAATCCAGGTCTCGCATATAAGTGACAGGAACCCAAGTACTTGTGCCACCATCTGCTGCTTCCCAGGGTGTGCATTAGTAGGAAGAAGAGTTAGAATCACAGTGTCCAGGACTTGAACCAGGCACTCTGATGGGGGATGTGGTTGTCCCAGCTGATGGCTTAGCTGCTGCCTCTCAAATAAATACCCTTTAAAAAATAATGAAAGTGACATTTATAAAAAAAAAAAACCCGTAATATGGAAAAGGCTTATGCTACTTCAAAAATCAGAACACAGATTTATAAAATAAGTTCAGGCAAAAAGATGGCTTAAAGCAAACCATGAGTGTCCTTGAGATAAAGCCAAGACTTCACAGGGTACACAAGGCCAGTCCCACAGGTTCCCGAGCTAAGAAGAAGGCGCAAACTCTCCCTAGCCTGTAATGAGTAGGCTGGGAAGAGCCAAGCCAGGGGATGGGGCATGACATTGAGAGGGTGCTGCCGCTTGCAGAGCAGGAAGGACCTGAGATCTGCACCAGGGCCATGACAGAGGAAATGGGAAGAACTGGCCCAGGTGAGATCAGCTCATATGGACATAGGACATGCCAGGCAGGTGAGGCCCAGGTGAGATCAACTTACACATGGACGGAGGACACGCCAGGCAGGAGGGGCCAAGGTGAGATGAACTCACATGGACACAGGACACAGCAGGCACATAGAGTGTGCAGGACAGTTAGGGGAGACTTCCAAGACTAAGAAGATGGTAGCACCCTTGACTCAAAACAGGAAATTCAGGAGGAAATGACAGAAAATTGAAGAGAGGCGATAGTGAATTAGGCTCCCATTAAAAGCCAGGGGACCGGCTGGCACCGCTGCTCACTAGGCTAATCCTCCACCTGCAGCGCCGGCACGCTGGGTTCTAGTCCCAGTCTGGGTGCCGTATTTTCAAAAAAAGTGAAAAGTAAGTTACATTAATTTAATATAAGAAAAAAAATGCAACAAAGAAGATTTCATTGTGTCAATTTTTATTTGAAATAAACTTAATTCATCATGTGTTAAATTGATGAAAAATGAATTAGGAAGTTATTTTTGACAGGATAGAGGTATACTAACTTAAAAACATTTTAGATTACTATACCTTCAGTAGTGATCCCCTCCACTGCATTTACATATATTTTAGAAAGCTAACTAACTGAAGCAAGCGCCGCAGCTCACTTGGCAAATCCTAGCCTGCGGAGCCGGCACCCTGGGTTCTAGTCCCGGTTGAGGCGCCGGAATCTACCCGGTTACTGCTCCTCCAGTCCATCTTTCCTGTGGCCCAGGAAGGCAATGGAAGGTGGCCCAAGTCCTTGGGCCCTGCACCCACATGGGAGACCAGGAGAAGCACCTGGCTCCTGGCTTCGTCTCAGCATGGTGAACCAAAGAAAAAGAAAGACCCTTCTCTCTCTCTCACTCACTCGCTGTCCACTCTGCCTGTCAAAAAAAGGTTAACAAAATCCAGGGGACCTCAAATGCTACCTTTTGGTATTCTATCTTGCTTTGTTGAAGACACGATTTGGTCTATTTCCAACAGGATCCATACTTTAAAGGCAGGGCTAGACTGTGGAGGGCGGTGACTGGGAAGCAGACCTGTGTTCCGTGGAGAACTCTGTAGATCACAGGTGTTTCAAGTCCTTGTGCCAGTGGGTACGTTAAGTGTCTGAATTCGTAAATTCCAAAGATTTCCTCATGCACAAGTGAGAGACAATGCCACACAGAATGTTTGTAAGGAAGAAGAGAATGACTGGGTACCAGAATCTGTTCTAAGACCCAGTTAAACTCTTTTTCAAATTCTGGGTTAATAGGGTAGGTAATGCATATAATACCAAATGCTACAAAAACTCTAGTAGTTGGCTTTGATGTGGCATTTTATTTATAGCTATGTCTTCCTTTTTGAATTGTTTACTTTTTTTGAAGATCTTATTTATTTGACATTGAGAGTTACACACAGAGGAGATGAGAGGGAGGCAGGGAGGCAGGGAGGGAGGGAAGGAGGGAGAGAGAAAGCGAGTGAGAGAGAGAGAGAGCAGAGAGAAGTCTTCCATCTGCTGGTCCATTACCCAATTGGCTTCAATGGGCGTAGCTGAGAGTATCTGAAGCCAGGAGCCAGGAGCCTCGCTGAGATGTCATCATGGGTGCAGAGGCACAAGGACTTGGGGCGTCTTCTGCTGCCTTCCCAGGCCACAGCAGAGAGCTGCGTCGGAAGTGGAGCAGCTGTACTCGAACTGGCGCCCATGTGGGAAGCCGGCACTGCGGGCGGTGGCTTCACCCGCTACCTCACAGCGCCGACCCTCCCGGAAGCCGTTCGCCGTGGGATCCAGCTGTCTGCTAAGCTGCCTGGGAAAGCAGAGGGAGACGGCCCAAGGACTTAGGCCCCTGGGCCCAGAATGGAGTGCCGGCTAAAGGCCCTGGCTTCTGCTTCAGCCCCTGGCTTCTGTCCCAGTCCGGGCCTCTGTAGCCACCTCAGGGGTGAACCCCCAGATGGATGATCACTCAGAGTGAGAGAGAGAGAGAGAGAGAGCTGGTGATGCCTCCTGCACTGCTTCTCTCCCAAAGCGGCTTCAACGAACGGCCAGCGTGCAAGGACAGGCAGAAGCCAGGAGGCAGGAGGTAGGAGGAAGGAGGCAGGAGCTCCATTGAGGACTCCCACGAGGCAGGAAGGTGGGGTCCAGAGAACCTGGGTCATCAGCGTCTGCGTCCCTGGTCGCAGCCTGGAGAGGCGGACTGGAAGCGGCCCTGGGGCTTCGGACGCTGGATGCAACAGTGTGCAGGTGAGTCCTGGGGTGCCATGGTGATGGCCCGTGGGGAGTGCGCCTGCGCCTGGCGCTGTGACCCGGAAGTGCACCCGCACACCCGGGGCTGACTGCCCCGCGGTGCTCCGCTGGCAGTCAGTGCCGCCTCTGCACCTGCCCGAGAGCCTGCGCAAGCCGTGAGGAGAGGAGCCGTCCTCGACGCTGCTGGCAGAGCCTGAGGGAGAGCCAGCGGCCCCAGAGTCAGGCCGGGATCAGAGAGGCTGCGTGTTTGAGACTGCCGCACTATTTCCCAGGCGCGTTTCTCTCTTCGGCCCCTTCTGGATGCAACGGCCTTCGCGGACCTCTGTCCCGCCAGCAGCCCAGGCCCCCGTTGGAGGTGAGTGACGCGCGCAGCTATTGCGGTTACCCGCTGGGGGTCTTGGCTGCCCTCGTGCCTGTTGCTCTTGGGTCCCGAAGGCACGGGTGGAGTCGCGGTGGTGCTGTGCGGACGGTCTGGAAGGGTCCCCAGGGTTCGAGCAGCTGTGCGGGAGCAGAGGTGGCTCGGTCTCCTCCCGGAACGGCCCCGCGTTCCCGTCGGTTTGCTTTTTGAGGGCCCAGCCGCCCTGCTCTAGACCTCAGCGACTGTCGCTGGGAGGATCGAGAGCGAAAGTGCTTGTCTGTTTCCTGGTCTCGGAGGCCAGTTTTGGGTTCCTCGCGTTGGGTGTGATGTCAGCGCTCTGTGGGCTTTTCATGAAAGAGCCTTGTCAGGCCGAGGTGTACGGTCCGTTCCTGATCTGAGGATTTGTGTTTTAGTATGGCAAAAGTCATGGAGGTTTTTATGAACGAGGTTTTCTGTGTCTTTCGGGATAGTTGGTGGGCTTTCCCCATGTGTGTTCTGTTCTGTGATTGATTGATTGTGTAGGGTAGCCACCCTTGCATTTCCGGAGTAACTCTCGGTTGCGCACAGTGTGCTAAGCTTTGGTTGTGCTTCTGGTTGGCGTCTGGTAATATTTTGTTGAGACATGTGACACATTCGTGATGGATCTGTGTGTGCCATTTTCCGTAGGATGTGCTTGTGTTGGATGTTGGGATAAACCTGCTCTGATGGAATGAAATGGAAGGCTTTTCCTCTTCATCTGCTTGTCGGAAGGGTTTGCGAATCGCGGATTTTAATTTTCTTTTCCATGGGCGTACTCACCGGTGGAGCCATCGGGTCCTGGACTTTTCTTCGTGTCTGTTTGGTTTGTTTGTTTTGGTTTCCTTGCTACGACAGTGTCTTTGCAAGTTATAGGTGTATTCAGAGCTTCTTGTTTCACTGTATCCAGTTTTAGTGGTTGGGTCTTTCTGCGAGTCCATCCACTCTATCTAGGTTGACCAAATCCTGGTGGCTTGTTGTTTCCATAGTGTTTTTGGATGATTATTTTGGCAAGGTTGGTAGTGATGTATGTCCTCTCTGTCATTTCTGTTGTCAAGTCACAAGATTCTGTTCTCCTTTTCCCTCCTGCTTCCTGTGGATAAACATTTTGTTGGGTTGACTAGGTTTTCAAGCCCTGTAGTTTGGTCTCATTGATTGTCTGTTGTGATATTTTCTGTGCCGTTGGGTTGATTTCCATTTGAATCTTTTTCCTTCTTCCAGTTTCTGAAGATGTACTTTGCTGTTCTAGTGTTTGAAGGCAAAATTGGGTGTATGGCTGCTCTGATGACTGTATTCTGTAATATATACCTGTATAGCAATACAGTTTCTCATGTGAAATTAGTCCTGTCAGCATGGAAAACTGTATGGATGTACCCACTACTGGGAACATATTGAAGGAAAGGAAGTCATGGTGTAGACAGAGAGGTTTTCACAGGCCTCTGCTTATTACTGCAGGAGGATGCACAGTCGCCAGGCTATGCAGTCTGTATATGCATGTCCTGGTGTCCATAGCCCATAATGTCTTTATTCAGTCTTCAGGGGACCGGCATGTTGGCTGATTGCATATCTTTGCATAATCTTGTGAAGTGAGCTGTAGGAAATATGCGGGCAGAGATCACTCTTTTTTCGTATGCTGATTTCATTTCCCTTGGGTGTATTCCCAGGGGTGGAATGGCTGGCTCATATGGTACGTCTGTTTTCAGATTTCTGACTTACCTCCATACTGCCTTCCACAGGGGCGATACCAGTTTACATTCCCACCAGCAGTGGATGAGGGTGCCTTTCCCCCCACATCCTCAAGGCCGTTGTCGTATCGACTTGCATTTCCCTGATGGCTAGTGATCCTGAGCATTTCTGCATGTGTTTGCTGGCCATGTAGATTTGCTTTCTTGAAATATTTAGCCCGTTGAAGTCCCTTGCCCATTTCTTGAGTGGGTGGTTTGTTTTGCTGGTGTGGAGTTTCTGGAAAGTCCCCGGCAGATGATTCTTTATCAGTTGCATGCTTTGCAACTGTTAGTTTGCCTCTTCCCTTTGCTGAGTGTGTCTTTGGCAATGCAGAAGCGGCTCAATTTGTTGTTGTTGTGTTTTATTTATTTATTTATTTTCTGGTTTCCTCTTCTATTTCATGCTTTAATCTTTATGATTCTCAGCTATTTCACATCCTTGGCTAAATTGATTCTAAGCTATTTTCTTTTCTTTTAGCTATGTGAACGGGATTGGTCTTTGAAGACCTTTCTCAGCCAGAGTGATGTCCTCTCTGTCATTTCTGTTGTCAAGTCACTTGAGTCTGTTCTTTTTTCTCCTGTTTCCTGTGGATAAACGTTTTGTCAGGTTGACTGAGTTTTCAAGCCCCGTAGTTTGGTCTCACTGAATGCCTGTTGTGATATTTTCTGTGCCGTTGGGTTGATTTCCATGAATCTTTTTCCTCCTTCCAGTTTCTTAAGATGTACTTTGCTGTTCTAGTGTTTGAAGGGAAAATTGGGTTTATGCCTCTGATGTCTGTATTCTGTAACATATACCTGTATTTCAATACAGTTTCTCATGTGAAATTAGTCCTGTCAACATGGAAAACTGTATGGATGTACCCACTACTGGGAACATACTGAAGGAAAAAGTCGTTGTTTAGATAGACAGTTTTTCACAGGCCTATTGTTAGTGTAGTAGGATGCAGAGTAGCCAGGCTATGCAGTCTGTATATGCATGTCATGGTGTCCATAGCCTATAATGTCTTTATTCAGTCTTCAGGTGATGGGCATGTTGCTGATTGTATATCTTTGCTACTGTGCATTGAGCCTTAGTAAATATGCGGGCAGAGATCACTCTTTTTTTTCGTATGCTGATTTCATTTCCCTTGGGTATATTCCCAGGGGTGGAATGGCTGGCTCATATGGTACGTCTGTTTTCAGATTTCTGACTTACCTCCATACTGCCTTCCACAGGGGCGATACCAGTTTACATTCCCACCAGCAGTGGATGAGGGTGCCTTTTCCCCCCACATCCTCAAGGCCGTTGTCGTATCGACTTGCATTTCCCTGATGGCTAGTGATCCTGAGCATTCCTGCATGTGTTTGTTGGCCGTTGAGATTGCATTTCTTGTAGTATTTAGCCTGTTGAAATCCCTTGCCCATTTCTTTTGTGGGTGTTTTGTTTTTTTTTGTTGTTGTTGAGATGTTGACATATTCATGACGGATATTTGTGTGACATTTTCTTTATATGTTCTTGTTTTGGATTTTGTGATAATGCTGGTGTAATGGAATAAAATGGAAGTCTTTTCCTCTTCATCTCCTTTTTGGAAGGGTTTCTCAAATTTGTTTTAATAGGATATGTAATGCTTATAATATCAAATCCTAATTAAAGTCTACTAGATGTCCTTGATGTAGTATTTTATGTATAGGTTTTTGTTTTTGAAATAAAAAGTTCCCTTTTGTGGAAGATATTTTTATTTGAAATTAGTTTTTACACTCTGAGAGAGAGAAAGAGTGAGAGGGGGGGGGTGGTTGGCATCTGCTGGTATACTCTGCAGTTGGCTGCAAGGGACAGAGCTTAGTGGATCTGGAGACAGGAGCCAGGGGTCAGGGGCCAGGAGCCTTGCCAGGGTTTCCTGCATGGGTAGAGAGACAAAAGATCTTGGGCCATCTTCTACTGGCTTCTCTGACCACATAGATGCATCAGAACTGGAGTAGCTGGGACTCGAACCAGCGCCAATATGGGATGCCGGCACTGCAGAGGTGGCTTTATATGCTACCCCACAGTGCCGGCACCTCCTGAAAGCTGTTTCCTGTGGGATCCAGCTGTCTTCTAGCACACCTGAGAAAGCAGGAGCTCCACTTCCATTACATCTCTGCTGTGGCCTGGCCAAGCAGTAGAAGAGGGTCCAAGTCCTTGGGCCCCTGAAACTGTTTGGGAGTCCTGGAGGAAGCTGCTGGCTCTTGGCTTCAAATCTGCTTTGCTCCGGCTGTTGGTTCCATCTCATATTTTTATCCTTACATCTCAAGAGCAGTAGCTTTCATGTGTTTTAAAATATAAACTGAGGGAAAGAACAGGTCATCAAAGAAGGAGGTACCTTTCTCTGAAGGGAGGAGAGAACTTCCACTTTGACAATGACCTTGTCTAAATATGATCAGAGTCGGCGAACTCAAAAGGTTTCCATAGCCTTGGCAACTCACGACGAGAGCCTAGGTTGATTACTGACGCTATAAACAAGAGTGTCAGTTTGTGAAGTCAACAACAGGAGTCACTGTGCACTTCCTCCTCATGTAGGATCTCTGTCCTTAATGTGCTGTACATTGTGATTTAATGCTGTAACTAGTACTCAAACAGTATTTTTCACTTTGGGTTTCTGTGTGGGTGCAACCTGTTGAAAGCTTTACTTAATATATACTAAATTGATCTTCTGTATATAAAGATAATTGAAAATGAATCTTGATGTGAACGGAAGGGGAGAGGGAGCGGGAGATGGGAAGGTTGGGGGTGGGAGGGAACTTAGGCGGGAAGCCATTGTAATCCATAAGCTGTATTTTGGAAATTTATATTCACTAAATGAAAGTTAAATAAATAAATAAATAAGACAAAATATAAACTGAGGTTAATAAAATGAAAAGGTTTGAATATTTTCCTGCAGCAGCCTATGCTGCAGCCCCTCCAGTGGGCAGAGCACCGAACACTGCTCTGTATTTCTGAGTTTCAGCTTGGCAAGAAACAAGCTGTGAGCTTTAGGACTGAAGAAACGAATTGTGCAGTAAACATTCTTTGCTTTTTTCTGTCAAGTTTATCTGGGATTGTGCTAATAAAGGGAAAACTCAAAGTTAAGTAACTCCCATGAAAGCCTGGGGTATTGATCCTAAAGGCTGAACTTAGGGAATTATTCAGACTTTGAATTTCAGCTTCTTCTTGTGTGTCAAGTGATCCAGTGCTTGTCACTGAAGAAGAATGCATGAATCTCTTTGACAGTGAGGTTGGCTCTGCCTCACAGCAGTGACTCTTACCCTTTAGTGCACATAATAGTTGACTGGGGAGCTTGTTAAAGCACCGATTCTGGGCCCCACTCCAGAGTCTGGGAAAGGGACAGGAATAGGCATAGCCACAGGGCTCCACACCATACAGGTACAGCTATGGCTTTAAAGCTGTTTCACTGACCTCATATGTGAGATTGTTCAGTTAAGAACAGGAGTCACTGTGTGCTAACTCCCGATGCAGGATCTCTGTCCTCAGTGAGTTGCATTATGAGAGTTAACTGTAAAACTAGTTCTCAAACTGTGTGTGTGTGAGCCTGTGTGTGTGCAACTTGTTGAAATCTTTACTTAATATAGAATTGGTCTTTTGTGTACTATGTTAATTGAAAAAGAATTTCAATGGAGAATGGGACTGGGAAGGGGACAGGGAGGAAAAAGTGGGATGGGAGTGTGGGTGGGAGGATGGGTATGGTGGGAAGATTCACCGTATTCCTAAATGTGTACTTATAAAATTTATATTCATTAACAGATAAATAAATAGCCTGGTGCCGTGGTTCACTTGGCTAATCCTCCGCGTGTGGTGCGGGCACCCCGGGTTCTAGTCCTGTTGGGCACAGGGTACTAGTCCCCATTGCTCCTCTTCCAGTCCAGCTCTCTGCTGTGGCTGGAGAGGGCAGTGGAGATTGGCCCAAGTGCTTGGGTCCCTGCACCCGCATGGGAGACCGGGAGGAAGCACCTGGTTCCTGGCTTCGGATTGGCATAGCGCCGGCCATAGCGGCCATTAGGGGAGTGAAGCAACAGAAGGAAGACCTTTCTCTCTGTCTCTGTCTCTCACTGTCTATAACTCTACCTGTGAAATAAGAAAAAATATAAATAAATAAATAAAAAGAAAGGAAGGAAGAACAAAAGCTGTTTGTCTGCAGTGGGTCTCTTGAACATTTGGGTAATTCGTAGCCATGGGGAGTTTTTTTATGCATTGCAGACTTTAGCATCATCTCTGGTGTTTACCCACTAAGTGTAGGTTGTACCTCACTCCCAAGTTGTGACAGGTAAATTCTCCAGCCTCTGCTTGGTGGGACTCATTGCCGTAGGTTCTGGCTGGCTGGTAGACAGATATCATTCACTGAGTTTTGAGTTGGTAAATGATAAGGTCAGTTTTAGAGTTTGTTGAGTTGAATTGGTTGGTGGGGTACAATGAATGTCCAGTTATTTGGATATAGGAATGATTAGGGCTAGATAGAGGGTTTGGGAGCCATCATCATCTCTAGTTTAACTCTAAAAATGGCTACAATATCCAACAAAATGATACAGTGAGAAAGGAACAGTGGCTGGAACAGGGAACCTGGGAGGAGTGCTAACACTGTGGGAGGTGAGTACAGGAAGAGGCTTCCGTAAGAAGAAGTCATCGGGATGTAAGAGAAGGGCAAGAGGCAGAGGTGTTTCGGAAAGTGATGGAAGTGAGTATAGCCAGGATAAGCAAGGTAGAGTCAGCAGGAGAAATGTTTCAGAACTACAAATTCCAGAAAGACTGATTAGACCTGGCTACTGAGAGATCATCATGACTGTAGAGACCTGTACTGTATAAGATGTGGCCACTGAGCACTGGAGGTGTGGCTGGACCATCCTGCAATGTGCTGTAAGCATAAAGTTCACACTGGATTTCAGATTTGCTATTAAGAAATGTAAACTGTCTTAGTAGCAATGACTTTTATATTGACTACATATTTAAATGATAATTTGGACATAGTGGTTTGGCTACATTTTATCATTAAAATCACTTTGTTTAATTTTGTAAGATGTGTGTACTGGGAAATAGAGCATGGCATGTGTGGCTGGTATTATACTCAAGTTGTGTTAGACAGCATGGGCACCAGACAGGATTTCTGTGGGGCCCAGCCGAGTGTGTTGAAGAGTGGAAGTGAGGGTATGGAACCAGCGAATGGGCAAGTGACAACTTTGGACAGCATGGACTGCCTGCTCCTTGGTGAAACGGGGAAAGGGAGAGGCCATACTATGAGCTAGAAGAGGCAGTGCTGCAGGAGGCAGTGGAGAGATTAGGGAAGCCAGGTGTAAAAATCAGTAGAAACAAAGTAGTGATGGCTACAGAAGAATGAAGGGAGCAAGGCAGGGCTTAGAGAGGTAGCACCTGGACAAGGACGGGAAGTGGACAGGGATGATGTTATGTCTTCAATCCCTTTGAACCTCCTTCATTTCCTTGGCAAAATGGGAGTAAGGATCATGTTGCATTAATTATGCCTTCCTACAGGCTCGTTGTAAAATTTGAATGAGGTAATTGATGAAGACTGACTTTGGAGATGATACAACATTTCCAGCCATCACGAAGCACCATTCTTTCTGATATTTTACTTAGCGTCCCACCGTATTCTTAATTTATGTGTTTTTTATTACCACAGGGATGTGGGAAAAATTCACCCAAATTTCAAAATAGGGGACCTGCACAATCTGGAATCTACTGCTAACATGTGGAACATGAGTGGCTTTTAAACAGTGATGGTCGTTTATTGGGGTACCCTTGTGCTGTGGCAAAGTGTGCTCCCTGGGAGGTGACCAAATTGCACATTCCTGGGCCCCCACGGGTCCTGAATCAGAAACTCTGGGTCAGAGCTTCTCAGTTTGTGTTTTCAAGATTATTTTGAGTGATGCTGGTTGAATGTAAAAGTTTAAAACCCTGCCCTTGGTAATTTTATCACTTCTCTTTGAGTGCATGTGTCCACAAAATTTGGAAACTAATTAAAACTCAGAGGATTTGGCTCGCACTCCACAGACTGTCAACCCCTGCTTCAGAATCTAAATATTGCTGTTGGTTAGGATCCTGTTTTGCGTATTTTCCTATGAGTCATTCCCTATGCATCTACTCCTCCTTTAATTCAGCAGTTCTTCCTGGGGTCCTGGCTGTGTGCCAGGCTTCAGTGATCAACTGTGGACTTCCTGGAAGAATCCATATTCTCATGGAGCTTGAAGTCTCATCAGGTGTGGGGGGAAACTACTACATGGTATCAAAAGCTGCTTCACATGGGGGAGGAAGAGTTTAACAGCCATCCAGAGGGTCTCTATTCCAGAGCTGAGACCCCATATGCTTTGTGTTCAATTTCATGGATTGAACTTTTAAGCCAAACTTTTAATGAGGTTGAGGAACGTTGGGGAACATTTTTGTTTCTGTCCCACCCATGGCCTGGAGTTCATTGGAAGTGGTTTTCAGAGTTCCCGTCCCCCACCACCAGGCTACAGCCATTTATGAGTCAGATCAGACCAGCTGGCAGATATGGCACAGAGAGTTAGCAGAGGAATCTGTTCTAGCTGTTGATTTGAAAATGCTGAAGCACAAGGCAGTGTTTGTTCTGCCAGCATGTGAGTGCACAACTGATAGTATTTAGTGAGAAAGTCTTAATTCATTCAAAACTTTTGTCCACGTGGAAACTCTCGATTTGTGTATCTTTGGAAGTCGGTTTTTTTTTTTGACGGGCAGAGTGGACAGTGAGAGAGAGAGAGACAGAGAGAAAGTCTTCCTTTGCTGTTGGTTCACCCTCCAATGGCCGCCGCGGCCAGCACACCGCACTGATCCAATGGCAGGAGCCAGGTGCTTCTCCTGGTCTCCCATGGGGTGCAGGGCCCAAGCACTTGGGCCATCCTCCACTGCACTCCCTGGCCACAGCAGAGAGCTGGCCTGGAAGAGGGGCAACTGGGACAGAATCCGGCACCCCGACCAGAACTAGAACCCAGCGTGCCGGTGCTGCAAGGCGGAGGATTAGCCTATTAAGCCGCGGCGCCGACCTGGAAGTCGTTCTTTAAGAACTGAGTGGTCCCAGGATTTCCAGTAATTGTTTAGCATTGCATGCAGACTGGCATCAAAGACTCAGGCATTGCCTTCTCACACTCTTGAATTGGATGCAATAATAACAGTAATTATATCACAGCAGCAAATGAATATTAAGTGCATATCAGAAGCCAGGTATTCTACTAAAGACTGTTGTATGTGGTAGGAAAAATAACAGTTTCCCAAAGATGTCTGTGTCCTAATCCCCAGACTGTGACTATGTCACCTTCATGGCTAAAAATCCATGCTGTTGTGACCTTGAGGTGATGAGCCCTGAACTAACCAGTGGAGCCCAGTTCAGTCCCATGAAATCCTTGAACATGGAGATCTATGCTATGGTCCAAGAAAGATGGGAAGAAACAGGATTGGCCACTCAGAGGTAACAGTGCTGACTTTGAAGTGGAGAAAGTGGCCACGAGCCCAGGTGTACAGGGGGCCTCTCCGAGCTGGAGAAGAGTGGGGCAATGGATTCTCCTGCAAACCTCCAAAAAGTAACACAGCTCTTCAGGTGTTAGTCCAGTGAGGCCAGTCTCACGTTTTTATACAACAGGAGTTAAGATGTGAAATGGGCATCGTTTGAGCTACCACCAGGTGTGATGGGTGATGATTTGTTAGAAAACTCACCCATTATGGTTCATCTCCTTAAACCATCACAAGAGCCTCAAATGCTAACATTTTCAGCAAGAGCAGTCGGAAGCTGAGCAACAGTGTGGGGTCACGTGAGTGTCAGGTGGGGGGCGCAGCATTGGTTCTAGAGCCACACCTGGGCTGCGATTTCAGATCGTGTGGTTTCCTGGGCATCCCCTGTGAGGTCACGTGGTTGTGCCTTTGTGCACAGACACGTGTGCATGCACACACACACACACACACAGCTTGAAGGATGCTCTTGCCTCCTCCAGGTTGCCACTTGGCAGCCTTTAGCCCTCAACTCTCAGGCTGTGTCGTGTCTTCTTGGCGAAGCTCTTTGAATTTCCACCCAGGCCACTTGGCCCTTTCTTCCTGCCCATGAGGCCATCCCATACCCCATCACAGCACTTGCCATGCAGAGCAATTGGCTGTGAGTTCTTCCAGTTCTAGTTTCTAGAAATGCAGAGTTAACCTCCAAAGAGTTTCCCTCATGACTCATTTCAGTTTCCTACAATGACTCGGACTACAGCCTGGAGGTGAGAGTGAGAGACGTTCTCAGCATCCTAACCACGGCCACGTCTTTCATGTTGGAGAAGCTCTCCTACATCCCCGAGGTCAAGGCTAGCTGCTACGGGCAGACGGAGAAGCCAGAGGCCCCACTGCATACTCTGTGCCAGTAAGAGAGAGCTCTTTGCTTATCTCCCTAAAGTAGGATCGCAGTTTTGTGATCGCTTGTTTAGATGTTTGTTGATGAAAATACGCACTGAAAATAGATAATGTGATGAGTGGGCATTTGGGATTTCTGTTGTGTTTAATTTCACTGTGCTTTCCTCTCTCTTCTCAACTCCTTTTTCTTTAAAGACAAATAATACTATACTTTCTTTCTTACAAATTAGTTTTTTTAACAGTGTATTCAAGAAACTGATAACTGGAATAGAGTCACTATCTCTCTCTCTCTCTCTCTCTCTCTCTCTCTATCTACCTAGATAGATAGATAGATAGATAGATATATTGGGGATATCTAGGTTCCTTATAATGTGCACATCACATTCTTCAATATAGATGAAAGCTGATTTATTTATCCAGTCCACGTAATGATTGCAGCTTAGTTTTTGTCAGATTTTTTCCCCTTAGAAGCGTTGAACTGCAGTGATAATCATCCAGCTTGACTATGCACATGTGATTCCTTCTAAGAAGTGGGGGTTTTGGGTCATAAGTCATGCATATTTTAAAATTTAAATATCTATGACCCAGTTTGGGTGCAGAATAACTGTGCTGATTTCCATTCACACCCACAGGTTGTTAAATCCCCCAGTTTCCCAAGTCCCTCAGCAACTTTTGGTATGTCATGTGGTGCCTGGCAATTTCCAAATACTAAAAAAAATACAATATATATATAAATATAATGTATTTTCCTTTTATTTATTAGAGAGGTACCTAATGAAAAATACTCTGTCAAATTTTAAAATGAGTGGCAGAATAATTTCAAAGCAAAAAGTGAAACAAACAAAAGACCTGTGGCCCCACTACCCTGAGCCTTGCCTCGCCTCGCTGCCTACTTTTGACAGCTCAAACTCAGGAGCCGCCTAAAGCCACACCCCCTGTGCCAGCCTGCACAGGCTTGGTCTTTGTTTCATGATTGGTTGGCACCTGAAGGTAGTCCCATCAGAATTGACGTATACGGTTGAACACTGATTTTATAAAAGGGGTGCTCAGTCCCGCTATTGCCCTTTAGCTTCTTGGTGTCCAGCGTCACGGCACTCTTCCTTGGATCGTGGTGGAGCCCTGGCGCTGGACTTGGAACAAGGAGATGAGCACCATGATAAGCAACACCTGCAGGAAGGCTGGGCCACTGGTGTCTGTGGTAGTGGATTCACTGGGACCCTGACTCAGGTTCATCCATCCTTGCCTGGTGAATCTTTTTGAAATCTTTGTGTGTATTGTTTGCTGGCCCCGAACACGGGTCAGGGATACTCAGGCCTTCAGGAACCAGATGGAAGAAAGAATAAATTGTGTATTATATTGTATATTACAAATTAAATGGTATATTTTATATTATAAATTATTTTTGTTACATATCATAAGTTGTATGTTGTATAAGTATACTTTAAGTTGTATATTGTAAAACGTATATGTGCTCAGAGGTATCACATATAGTTCCAGAAGGAATGAGCCAACCTGGCTGAATTTTTCTGATGCCAGGATGGGTGAACCACCAGGTGGGGCATCTTGTGTTAGGTTGGTGATTAAGATCCCCAGCCACTGTGTTAATTTCCAGTTTGTGTGTGTGTGTATGTGTGTGTATTTTCTGGATTTATAGTTGTACTTACTAGATAGGAACTGGGAACTGGATCTAGTCATCCAGAAAGGAAGTTTCTGCTCGCAGGCTTAGACTCCTGTTTTTTCCTAATTTGCTAAGATGGTTTATCTCAGTTTGCCTTAAAGTTTCTCCAGCACAGCAGTGATAGCATTGACTGGGAAACCCAAATAGACAGTTGTGTGTGTGTCATTGCCCCACTGAATTCTGATTCTTCCTCTGTGATATCCAGTGTTTCCCTAATTTTGTGAAAAAAGTTCCTGAGGAATGTATTCTGTTATGTTGTCTTTATGAATATAGTTACATGGGGAAGCATATAATGTAAAAATGTGCATATCCTAGTCATATCATTACATTAATTGGGAATATGGGGCTCTTTTTTTAATCTTTTATTTAATGAATATAAATTTCCAAAGTACAGCTTATGGATTACAATGGCTCCCCCCCAATAACTTCCCTCCCACCCACAACCCTCCCCTTTCCCGCTCCCTCTCCCCTTCCATTCACATCAAGATTCATTTTCAATTCTCTTTATATACAGAAAATCAGCTGAGTATATATAAAGTAAAGATTTCAACAGTTTGCCCTCACATAGCAACACAAAGTGAAAAATACTGTTGGAGTACTAGTTATAGCATTAAATCACAGTGTACAGCACATTAAGGACAGAGATCCTACATGATATTTTTTTAAAAAATTGATTAATTTTCTATGTAATTTCCAATTTAACACCAAGTTTTGTTTTTCCATTTTCAATTATCTTTATATACAGGAGATCGATTCAGTATATACTAAGTAAAGATTTCATCAGTTTGCACCCACACAGAAACACAAAATGTAAAAATACTGTTTCAGTACTAGCTATAGCATTACTTCACATTGGACAACACATTAAGGACAGATCCCACATAGGACGTAAGTACACAGTGACTCTTGATGTTGATTTAACAATTTAACACTCTTGTTTATGGTGTCAGTAATCTCCCTAGGCTCTAGCCATGAGTTGCCGAGGCTATGGAAGCCTTTAGGGTTCGGCAACTTGATCTGATTCTGACAGGGTCATAGTCAAAAGTGGAAGTTCTCTCCTCCATTCAGAGAAAGGTACCTCCTACTCTGATGGTCCCATTCTTTCCACTGGGATCACACTCACTGAGGTCTTTCATTTAGGTCGTCTTTTTTTTTCATATGGGCTCTTTTTATCATCAGAGGCAACTAGATCAGAGGATGGCTCTAGAAATTTAAGAACTAAGCATCAATTGCTGAGTATATTTGTTGCAGTTAGGAAATGTAAAGTCCTGGATACCTCAATACAGGTTATTTTTACTTCCAAATTAGATTTTGAAATGTTGAAATTATTTTAGTTATGATACTATTAGAGCATTTTGAGGTCTGAGTGGGTAGGGACTGTTGTTTCTGCACAGTATGCAGAAAGGTGGCCATATAATTGGTTCTAAAACTTGGGTTGACGAAATGAAATCCCTATTTGTCCCTGTGTTTCAAAAAACAAAAAATTTCAAAGTATGTAGGTACAGTGCTTTGTGCTTTGGTTCTTACAGAAGGCGGTGAATTAATTCTTTGTTCCTGCTGGTCGGCAGTAACTAGTGTTGACATTGAAGAGTCATTCCTCAGGCTTCATTTCCCCTGGGATTGCTGTTGTGGTGACTCCTTCTCATCCTCCAGGTCTCAGCTCAAGGGCTGGCTCTGAGGAGGTCACCTATGACCCCCCGGGCAGGTTTACTCTGCACACCTTTGTCTGTAAAGTTCCTGTTTGCTTTATAGGGGTTGGTGATCAGTGTGTGTGGTTTCCATGTTCTGCAACATTTATTCGTTTGAAATGAGGGGTGGGGTGAAAAAGAGACATTTTCAGATCCTCCATCTGCTGATTCACTCACCAAAGACTGGCAACAGCCAAGGATGGGCCAGGCTGAAGCCAGAAGCCAGGGGCCAGAAACCTTGGTCCTCAAGTACTGGAGCCATCGTATATCATCTCTCAGGTGCATTAGCAAAAAAGCTGGATCAAAAGTGGAGTGGGCAGGACTCAACCTGGCACTCTGCTATGGGATATGGGTATCCCAAGCAGCTGCTGAACCTGCTGAGCCAAAATGCTCACCGCTATGTGTGTATTTGAAAAACTGCATGAAATATATTTTATTTGAAAGGCATCACTCACAGGTGCGCACGTGCATACAACACACACACACACAGAGAGAGAGAGAGAGAGAGAAAGAGAGAGAGAATATGAATCTTATTTGTTGATTTGATTCACCCCCAAAATGTCCACAACAGCAGGAGCAGGGCCAGGCCCAGCAGGCCAGAACTCAGAGTTTCCCATGTGATGGCAGGAACCCAAGCACTGCTGCCTCCCAGGGTGCATATTAGCAAGCTGCTGGAATGCACAAGGGAGCTGGGAATGGAACCAAAGCACCCCCCTGTAGGTTGGGAGCATCCCCAGACAAGTCTTACTTCTGGGCCAAACGACCCTCCCCATATCAATGTTGAATACCCAACAAAAGGATGAATGAATGAAGGAATGAATGAGTGGCAAAGGGTTAGGAAGACAATTAGGCACATGGAATTTGCAGTTTCCCAGGGCTTTGAAGCATGAGTGAGAAGGACTTTTTGCCTCTCCTTATTTCCTGCTTGGGAGCTCACCAGGCAAACTCAACTCTGAGTGTTTCTGCAGCCTTGTTTTTGCTTTGCAGAGTCCAGATACAACAAAGCCCTCAAGGCACTTGCTTTAACTATTTCTTTACCAAAGATTGATCTTGGAAGACTTATAGTTCAGCTTTGCAAAACGGTGTTGCCAGGACTATTCACCTGGGGAGGCCAAGCAGCCTCTTTCAAGAAACTTACATGTTTTGTCTACTATTGCTCTAGAAAGGATAGGGCCCCAGGCGGGATCTATGCAGACATCCTGGGGAAGCTTGGGGGTTCCAGTCTTTGAGCATGTTGGCTGAGCCTGTCAAGGAGCCGGCCTCCCATAGGTGGTGAGCTAGTGGTGCATGTCCTATTGTCCCCTAGGTGAGGAGGGAGGGACCAAGGGACTGCCGCTCCTGGTTGTCAGGCCTATAAGTGCCCACGATCCTTCACTGGGTGCCTGCCCCTCCTTGGTCAGCCACTGTTTTGCAGACAAACCTACGCAGGAGAGAGTCTGCGAGAGGGCCACAGCTTGGCCTGGTGGGTGTGGAGTGTGCTCCAATGGGAACCTTTGGTTGTGCCTGGCAGCACCAGGCACAGCGGGGCCAGGCTGGAACACTGCTCTTCTGCCCCATTCCTGACTCTTTCAGACATTCTTCAAACTCCAGGCACATCGCTGTGGTTGCTGGAGAGGAGGTGTCCCGCTGGCCTGAGTTGGACACGGGGTCCCCCCATAGCACTTGGACCCGAGGGCACTAGCAGCTGCAGAGGCTCCCACTCCTGGGCTACACAGCATGGGCGATCATGAGTGGTGAGTGTGTGCTGGGCACTGGGAGGGTCCTGGAGCACCTGGGCGCGTGTGGCTCTCTCAGGCCCAAGCCTCGACTTTTCAGGGTTGCCTGGTTTTCTGCTTGGGCACCAACCCCACTGGGCCATCTGGAGTTGGGACTCTGAGGGCAGGAGTGTGGCGGGTCTTCCCAGTTGCTGCCTTCCTTCTCTGAGCAAACAGTTGCAGAGATATGGGCTGAGGGCCACGTGTGTCGGTGCAGCATGCGGGCAGGTGCAATGGGGGCCTGGGCTGTGCTTGCTGGCACAGGTGCCTCTCTGCCACACTTGATCTTGTGGCAGTTGTGGTGATTAGGAAAGTGGGTTCTTTGCAGACCCCAGGGAGGTGACATCTCTCAGGATGGCATGCCCCTGCGGGAACAGTTGGAACCATGCACAGGCATCTAATGATAGGAGAAAATAGTGATTGCTGAAAAACTAGCCACAGGCTGGCAGCTGTGCTGAGTGAGGAGTCCTCAGCCAACCCCCAGAGCACCTTCAGGCAGAAGTGCTTTGTTCATCGCCGTGTTACTTTACTGTTTTCTCTCACTGAGTTACAGCTACCCCAAATGGCTTAGAATTTTCTCAAGCATGTAATTTGAGGAGTGACTGAATCTAGGAAACAGTTTGGTCTTATTAAGGTAATCATTAAAACTCCCTGAAAAGCATTTGTAGGTCAATTTTTCACTGGCTAATTTTTGTTCACTGTTTCCTCTGATTTGTTGTTTGTCTTTGTGAACCCCTCCGCCCACCCCCCTGTGACCTGTTAATCTTGAAATTCATTTTGGAAATGAAGGGAAGGTCTACCTCTCTGGGTTCCACCTTGGTGAATGTCATAGGCAGTCACTTTTTTACAGTGGCGCTTGCTCCATACAAGTTATTCTCATTTTCACATGCAGTGTTGGGGCTCAGAGAGGCTGAGGGACTTGCCCATGGTTTCACAGCATGATGGTGCCTGTGTTACATAATCGGGGAGTGAGTCCTTATGAGCAGAGAAGTGAGGCTGGTGGGGCAGAATGAGTCCCAAGCCACCACCAGGAGTGTCCTCATGGGACCTATCTGAATTCTGACCTTATGCAGTTTCCTCCTCTGCCCGATCCATGCTGGCCTCTCAGTTCTGTGACAGCGCCAATTTCTTTTCCATCTCGGGGCACTTACATTGCTTTTCTTTGTTGATTGTTTCTGCCCTTGAACTTCTGCCATGAAACTGAGAAACACACCACATTTCCCGGTGGTTAAGAGTTTGGTATCTAGGGCCGGCGCCGTGGCTCAACAGGCTAATCCTCCACCTAGCAGCACCAGCACACCAGGTTCTAGTCCCAGTCGGGGCGCCGGATTCTGTCCCAGTTGCCCCTCTTCCAGGCCAGCTCTCTGCTATGGCCCGGGAGTGCAGTGGAGGATGGCCCAAGTGCTTGGGCCCTGCACCCCATGGGGGACCAGGAGAAGCACCTGGCTCCTGCCATCGGATCAGCATGGTGCGCTGGCCGCAGCGCGCCGGCTGCGGCGGCCATTGGAGGGTGAACCAACGGCAAAAGAAGACCTTTGTCTCTCTCTCTCTCTCTCTCTCTCTCTCTCTCTCTCTCGGTCCACTCTGCCTGTCAAAAATTAAAAAAAAAAAGAGTTTGGTATCTGGGGGAGATGTTCGTGGAAGGATGAGTTTCCAAGCCTCATGCTCCTCTTCTGTAAAATGGGGGCAATAATAGATTGTACCTCACAGGGTCATCAGAACAGATTCCAGGAGGGCTGATGCTCACTAGGCGTTCAATACACAGGTGTTGAGTGCGCCCATGTTGAACTAATCCATTTACTCACTCCGCAGGTCCCCTGGCTGCCCTGGAGTTGGGAAGGCACAGTTGTGCCGTTGTGCCTCCCGCCCATCCAGTGGCCATGAGTCTGCTTCTGTGGGGGCCTGGCAGCCCTGTGTCCTCTGCCAGCACTTCCCCCAGCCTGTTTCGGTCACAGCCATTGAGGGTCGATGAGATGTTCATGAGTCAAGCTGCTTGGTGAGCTTTTTAGCACATAGTCGGAGGTGGGAGCAAGAAGCCAGGGACCAAGCAGCATTGAGCATGCACAGCAGAGGTGCAGGGACCTGAGCAAGACCTGCAGCAGCTCAGTCAGGTGTCCAGACTCTTGCTGGGATCCTTCATGCCAGGGCCGCCACAGGTAGGCTCCCTGCTGCACCTGGCAGGGGAGCAGTGATGCTGATGAGGACTAGAGCAGTGTTGTTGCTCCGTGTTTTATGTGTACTTAATCAGAGCACATCATGAGTTACACTGTGGTTCTTTACCCTCGGTTTGTGGCTGAGGATTGAACGTTAATCTCCTTGAAACTGATAGCAGGTACTCAGCAGAGTACACATTTGATCTCCTGACTTTGGCGTTCATGTCCTCCTTGTTTAGTCAGAAACTCTACCTGGTGGTCCCCCTTACTCCCAGGTTCCAGTTACCTGCAGTCAGCCATGTTCAGAAAGCATTGCTATTTGTCTTGACTGTAGAGAGTGAGACCACATTCTCATAAGTTTTATTAAAGTATATTGCTTTCATTGTTCTTACTATTAATTGTTTTTATTCCCTTGTTCCACCTGGTTTATCAATTAAAATTTATCAGAGCTATGAATGTATGGGAAAAAGCATAGTATACATAAGGTTTGGTACTCCCTGCAGTCTAAGGCTTCCACTCTGAGTTTACATTTATCATGCACACAGCTGCACTGACCTGCACTGAACACCTGCCTCATTCCCAGTGCAGAGCTTCAACCTCCTGTTTATTGATCACCTACCCCGTGAGAGCTGTCTGTTACATAACTGACTTCTGAACTTCTTGGGAACATGAGGCGGGGAAGGTATGAGAGTTCTCGTTATCCAGATGAAGAAACTGAGTCCAGAAAGGGTCAGTGAGTGTGCACCTGTGTGCTGCTGACAGGGCAGAGCTTGGGTCTGGAGACAGCTCCTGATTCTACCAACCCAGTGCTTCTCAAATAGTGGTGGGATCGGCCTGTTTCTTTGCTTTCATTGTTAATCTCCCATTTGTCAGACACTTCTGTAAAACACAATACCTCAATCACAAGAGAAATAATTGGGCTTGGACTTTGCAGCAGGGCCAAATGGCTGGAGATGCCTTTAAACACTCACTGTCTCAATCTCTGTACTCCCCTGCTGTGGACTAGTAACAGAGAGACCTGTGGACTTTACTTTGGTAACACTTTTTTTAAAAGATTTATTTATTTATTTGAAAGTCTGAGTTGGAGAGAGGGAGAGAAAGAGACAGAGAGAAGGAGAGAGAAAATTTTCCATCTGCTGGTTCACTCTTCATGTGGCCGCAGTTGCCAGGGCTGAGCCAGGCCTGAGCCAGGAGCCAGGAGCTTCATCCGGATCACAAATGTGGGTGGCAGGGGTGCAGGCACTTGGGCCATCTTCTGTTGCTTTTCCCAGGGGCACGAGCAGGGAGCTGTGTCAGAAATGAAGCATCTGGGACTTGAAACAGCACCCATTTGAACGGCAGTATTGCAGGCAGCAGCTTTACCTGCTATGCCACAGGGCCAGCCTCTTGAATAGCTCTTTGGAGCTCAGACTGCTTCTCTGCTACTTTAATTACCGCTTTCTCAGCGATTCCCAGCCCACATATGTGTTAGCACCCCCGGAAATCTTTCTGACTTAATAGTTCCTGAGTCGCGTGCTGGCATCTGTAGTCTTACATGTCCCCTGTGTGGTGGTGAAGGGCGTTCTGCCCAGCAGTTGAGATGCCTTGATCCCCAATTGGAGTACCAGGGTTCAATTCTTGGCTCCAGCTCCAGGTGCCCACTTCCTGCTATGCAGACCCTGGGAGGCAGTGGTGATGGTTTAAGTAGTTGAGTTGCTGCAGCTCATGTGGGAAATCTGAATTGAGTTCAGCCAGGCCCAGTTCTGGCTGTTGTGGGCATTTGAGAAGTAAACCTGTGGATGGGAGATCTGTTTGTCTGTCTCTCTAGTAAATAAATGAAGTTAAAAAATAAAAATTCAGCCAGCTTGAGTGCTTATGTCCGTGATTTTGCTTGAACTAGCTTTTTAAAGGAGGAGTTGGGATTCTGCCCAGATCTTCCATTTCTTCTGGACAGGGAAGCTGAGGGCCAGAGAGACTGGCTTTGTGCTGGAGCCAGATCTTCTACTCAGTACCTGAGTCTCATCTTAGAGCGTGCTTTGCTTTTCCTGTACCCCAGAAGAAGCCCCCTGCTTCCTTGGGGACACAGGAAAGTCCTCCAGCTAAGGAGAGGCTGATTCAGTGGGAGTTCACAGGTACTTTCCGGGCCCCTGTCAGGACGCTGTGCCAGAAGCAGAAGGAGGAAGCCAATCCCTGCATCAAGAAGGAAACGTGGCCAGCCCTGGAGGCCACAGCTGCACCTGTGGTCACAAGGGGTGTTTGCAGGCTGTTAGAGGGGATCTCCTTTGGACTCTTCAAAAAATAAGAAAACATTTTAAGTTCCTTCACCTTCCCTTGGTTATGTTGTGGCTAGAAAAGGAGGGGTTGATTGGCTACTTCTCACGGGCATGCTCACCTGCTCATCATCGGCTCTGGATTCCACCTCATTTTTTTCAGTGGAACCACCATGCTTTCTGGAGAACAGAAAGCAGCCCATTGCATCTTACCTCTGAGCTGCTAAATGCAGCCTGTCTGTGGATTTGTGCTCATCCATCATGGCCCATTAGGCAGCAGTGGCCAGGGGCCATTTTTCAGCATGACTGATCCTGTTTGAAAATTCTGCAGAGGAATTGTGGGAGGCTGGCCTTCCTGCCAGCTCTGTCCTGTTGCTACCCCATGTGAATAACAGCAGTGGGACCAGGGGCAGCTCAGGTCTGCAATGCTCCAGAGCAGGAGGGGCAGTTAGTGTTGGCTGTTGGGCGTCAAAGCTGGGAGTCTCAGAGTGCACCGAATGATGCATTAACTGGTTTCTGCCATTATGTCAGGAAGCAATGTGTTCACACAATGGAGAAGAGAAACTATTGCAAAATCCCGACTAACCCAGACTGCCAGTCTCTCCGTCCTTATCCATTCATCCCCTGGATCTTTACTGGGTACCCACAGATGCGGGATGCTATACCAGACACCAGGGTTTCAACAGGGATCGGGGGGGCAGAGCTCCTTGAAATCATACAGCACATAGTTCAGCATGTGCCCTCTGCATTCTCCACTAAAATGGGTTTGTGATTGACAGCCCCTTAGAAACACCAAATGCAGGGTATTCCTGGGGCATAGCTCTCCTTTCCTGTCCCCTGCAGGTGTGAAAATCCACTGTGCCATGCCAACCACATTGGTTAGTGAGACCCTGCCTGGGAGTCCATTTTCTGTGCCTGTCTCAAACTCCCTCATTGGAAAGGGTGTGTTGTTTAACCTTCCTGCCCCCTGTAGCTGCCAGTGCCTGGCAGATAGTACATGCTCAGCAAATGTTTGCTGAAGGACAGCAGTCAGCTGGTGATTAAGCAGGTTTAAGCGCCTAGGAACCTGCTTATGCTGCATGAAATGCATGCAAGTGAACCTAGTGCAGACTGCATATGGAAGGGCAAAATTATTTTTCAAATATAAGTTTGCTCAGAAATTCGAAATGCTTTCCGAATGAGCAGGAAGTGTGTTTTTTTCCCCTTGAGTGAAGGAGTCCTTGTGTCATTGCATTGAAATAAGTCAGCTAGAGGCAGGCCTCTGTGTTTTGTTCTGCTTTACAAACACTGTGATCATTCAAGTCTCTTCCTTCCACTCAGTCCTCCCTCCACCCTTGGTAAGACCCCAGTGGATTCTCATTTAGGCTTTTACAGTAGTCCTTTAAATGCCCTCCTACCTTTCACCCCATCCATTCTCCTATAGACACTTGATTTTCTTACTTGAAATGCAAATAGGTTCCTGTTAATAATCTATCACTTGTTGATCATGTTAACAATCCATCACTCATTGATAGATGCCCCTGTCCACAGCTTCCCAGCCTCATCTTTCTTCACTCTCCTGCATGTTTCAGCCATTAAAAATACTTGTCACTTCTCAAAGCACTTCTATGACTTAGTCACGACGTTTCTTCTGTCTAGGACTCCTGCCCCCTCCTCTCCTGGTTACCTCCTACCCACCCTGCCAGAACCCAACTTTCTCTAATAATGACATTCAACTGTTGGCTTCAGAGTGATCTACTGAAATATCTCCCTCCTCTACTGGACCAAGCATTTAAAGAGCAGAGGCCATGATTTATTCCTTTCTGTGTTTTTAGCCTCCCTCTGGGCCTGGCTCATAGCACATACTCAGGACATGTTTGTTGAGTGAATGTGGACTCAAGACTCTTACAAATTTTAAATTTATTAAGCCAGGAGGAACAGTTTTAGAAAGGTTTACAAAACAGAATCTGTGTGATTCTGTGAGGTGTGGCATTGGCTAAGAGAAACAGAGGATTAAACGTTGAAATTTTCTGGTGAATAAGAGAAGTTGTAGAATTGAGCTGAAATAGCACTGGGATATTGATTAACAGCAGGAAGACAGTTTGGTGTCAGGAACCTGGGGAAGTTCCTTGGTGGTGAGACAGAGCGTTCTAGTGGAAGACAGGAAGTTTGGGGGCAGGGAAATGAAACTGGAGTGATGTGGAATAAGGTTTTTAAAACTTCCGGCTCCTGACTTCTTTGGATAACAGATTTGCATTTTAGCCTCAATTTATTGCTGTTCTGAGAGTGATTTTTCCATGTTTTCTGGGTCAGATTTTCTCCTCTGAAGTGGAATAGATAATCTTTAATTTGTTCCCAAAGATAGGAACAAAAAGCAGAATATGTGTGGGGAGGGGGAATGAGAGAGAAAGTGAGGAGAATGCTTTAAAATTTTTTTATTTGACAGGTAGATTTATAGACAGAGAGAGAGAGGAAGAGAGAGAGAGAAAGGTCTTCCTTCTGTTGGTTCACTCCCCAAATGGCCACTACAGCCAGCGCTCCGCTGATCCAAAGCCAGGAGCCAGGTGCTTCTTCCTGGTCTCCCAAGTGGATGCAGGGGCAAGTACTTGGGCCAACATTCACTGCCTTCCCAGGCTACAGCAGAGAGCTGGACTGGAAGAGGAGCAACCGGGACTAGAACCTGGCGCCCATATGGGATGCCGGTGCCACAGGCGGAGGATTAACCAAGTGAGCCATGTCGCTGGCCCCAAAAACAAGAATATAGGTGGGGAGGGGGAATGAGAGAGAAAGGGGGGAGGATTTTATGAAGCAGCAGTCAATACACAGTTCTGATCATTGATTGTGGATCACAGTACATGAGGCAAGTGTTTGGTGCAATGGTTAAGTTGGGACACTGCCTTGCATATTAGAGTGTCTGGGTCCTTATCTGGTTCTATTCCCAATTCCAACTTCCTGCTAATGGGTACCCTGGGAGGACAGGTGATGCCTCAGAGACTTGTGTCCCTGCCACTCTTGTGGGAGCCCTGGATTGAGTTCCTGGATCCCAAATATGCCTCTGTTTCCTGCACCAGAGAAATAAACCAGCAGATAGGGGCTCATTCTGCTTGTTTCTCTGCCTCTCAAATAAATTATTATTTTAAAAGATTTACTTATTTTATTTGAAAGTACAATTATACAAAGAGAGGAGGGGCAGAGAGAAGAGAGAGAGAGAGAGAAAGAGAGAGAAGAGAGTTCTTTCATCCACTAGTTCACTCCCTAGATGGCTGCAGTGGCTGGAGCTGTGCCGATCCAACACTAAGAGCTAGGAGCTTGTTCCTGGTCTCCCACATGGGTGCAGGGGCCCAACGACATGGGCCATCTTCTACTGCTTTCCCAGGCCATAACAGAGAGCTGGAATGGAAATGGAGCAGCTGGGTCTCAAACCGGCGCCCATATGGGATGCCGGCACTTTAAGCAATGGCTTTACTCACTATGCCCCAGCACTGGCCCCATAAATTAATATTTGTAAAAATTACAATCATAGAGCTTCTTTCCCTGGGAGTGCTTACCACAGTATCTTCCTAAGAAAAAAGCCCCCAGTTGTTTTATCTAAAACATGTAAGAATTCAGTTACCTAAAAAAAGCATCTCCCAAAAACCAGGGTATTAGAATAATCAACAGTGTGGCTGGCCATCTGTTGTCACTGAAGTCACAGATTCTGAGTGTGCAGAGATAAATAGTTAAATACTACTCTCTTTTATTTTTTTGACAGGCAGAGTGGATAGTGAGAGAGAGAGAGACAAAGGGAAAGGTCTTCCTTTTTTGCCGTTGGTTCACTCTCCAATGGCCGCTGCGGCCGGCACATCGCGCTGATCCGAAGCCAGGAGCCAGGTGCTTCTCCTGGTCTCCCATGCGGGTGCAGGGCCCAAGGACTTGGGCCATCCTCCACTGCACTCCCTGGCCATAGCAGAGAGCTGGCCTGGAAGAAGGGCAACCGGGATAGAATCCGGCGCCCCAACCGGGACTAGAACCCAGTGTGCCGGCACCGCAAGGCAGAAGACTAGCCTGTTAAGCCACGGCGCCGGCCAATACTACTCTCTTTAATGCCTGTGTGATTTAAATGTCTTTATGATAAACTGCTAAGCTTTTCTCATTACTCCTTGATGTATTACTTCTTGGAAAAAAGCTTGGGGGTTCCAGTCTTTGAGCATGTGGGCTGAGCCTGTCAAGGAGCTGGCCTCCTACAGGTGGTGAGCTAGTGGTGCAAGTCTCAGTGTCCCCTAGATGAGGAGGGAGGGACCAAGGGACTGTGGCTCCTGGCTGGTGTGTGCCTGCCCATCCTTGGTTGGCCACCATCTTGGAGACAAACTCACAGAGGAGCGCATCTATGAGAGGGCTGCATCCTGGCTGCTGTGGGAGTGTGCTCCAGAGGGCACCTAGGGACGTGTGGGGCAGCACCAGGCACAGCTGGACCAGGCACAGTGGAGCTGGGCTGGGACATGGCCCCTCTGACCGATTCCTGACTCTTTCCAAACTTTCTTCAGGCTCCAGGCGCATCGCAGCAGCTGCTGGAGAGGAGGCATCCCAACTGCGTGCTGCATCATCAGCTGCTCCATGGGCCTGGCCTGAGCTGGGCCCAGTCCCCCCATAGCACTTGACCCGAGGGCATGGGGTAGCTGCAGAGGCTTCCACTCCTGTGCTGCACGACATGGGCTAATGTGAGAGGTAAGTTCTTGAGGAGTGCAGGGAGGGTCCTGGAGCAGCGCCTTGCCCGGCAGGAGTGTCTCTGCAGAGCCCAAGCCTTGATCTTTCAGGGTTGCCTGGATTTCAGCTTGGGCTGTCTGGAATTGAGATTCTGAGGGCGGGAGTGTGGCGGGTCTTGCTAGTTCCTGCCTTCCTTCTCTGAGCAAAAAAGTAGCCAAGATGAGGCTGAGGGCCCTGTGAGTCCCTGCCCCATGGGCAGGTGCAATGGGGGCCTGGGCTGTGCTTGCTAGCACAGGTGCCTCTCTGCCACACTTGATCTTGTGGCAGTTGTGGTGATTAGGAAAGTGGGTTCTTTGCAGACCCCAGGGAGGTGACATCTCTCAGCCTTCCAGTTCCACATGTGGTATGATGGCATGGCCCTGAGGGAACAGTTGGAACCATGCACAGGCATCTAAAAATAGGAGAAAATAGTGATTGCTGACTAACTAGCCACGGGCTGGCGGCTGTGCTGGGTGAGTGAGGAGTCCTCAGCCAACCCCCAGAGCACCTTCAGGCAGAAGTGCTTTGTTCATCGCCGTGTTACTTTGCTGTTTTCTCTCACTGAGTTACAGCTACCCCAAATGGCTTAGAATTTTCTCAAGCATGTAATTTGAGGAGTGACTGTGAACCTAGGAAACAGTTTGGTCTTATTAAGGTAATCATTAAAACTCCCTGAAAAGCATTTGTAGGTCAATTTTTCACTGGCTAATTTTTGCTCACTGTTTCCTCTGATCTGTTGTTTGTCTTTGTGAACCCCTCCGCCCACCCCCCTGTTACCTGTTAATCTTGAAATTCATTTTGGAAATGAAGGGAAGGTCTACCTCTCTGGGTTCCACCTTGGTGAATCATAGGCAGTCCCTTCTTTACCAATTGGGCAGTCGTTCCATGCACAGAACTTCATGAGCACATGAACTTTTTGTGTTGCTGAAGGAGGCTTGTTGAGATTATCCATTGAATACTGTGTATCAGAGGTTGGGAACCCTGCTTCCTCTGAGACCTTGGAACTGATGGGTGGTTGTATGTGCCTGATTAATGACATTTCCTTCTTTCTTAACAAGGAGTGATACAGTTAGAAGCATCCAGGCTTGGCTCTGTTCACGCCACGCATTTTTAAACTGGCCATTCTAAAAAGTCCAGCATGCAGACCCTCCCAGTGAGGGTTGTGCATGTGAGATAAGCTTCTTTTGGCTCTTGTGTTTTGAGATGTTTGGACTTCATATAATCTGAGGACATTGGCATCCAACCATCTAGGCAACACTTATGTTACTACCACTAAACAACTAATGAAACTGAGCATTTTAGCAAATTTTACTTATTTATTTATTTGTTATCTTTAGAACTCAAAAGTTTGGAGGTTTGCTTTAGTTTCAAATGACACTTACCTTATTTCTAAGTCTGACAAAATGCATACAGTAATTCCCAGACCCTCTCATTGAAATCAGATGCAGTTTAAGGGTCTGTTTTGTAAGCTGTTTGATAGAACAGGTCTGTGTCTTCTAGGAATGAAGATAGGTGAAAATAGTAAAAGATATGACCGTCCTTTTCTTTAAAAGATTTTTTATTGATTTGAATGGCAGAGTTACAGAGAGAGGAGGAGAGACACATAGAGATCATCCAACTGCTGGTTCCCTCCCCAAATGACCCCAATCGCTGGGATTGGTCCATGATAAAGTCAGGAGCTTCCTCTGGGTTTCCCATGTGGATGCTGGGGCCCAAGCACTGCGGCCATCCTCTGCTGCTTTCCCAAGTGCATTAGCAGAGATCTGGATTTGAAAGTGAAGTAGCCAGTGGGTCTCAAACCAGTGCCCAAATGGGATGCAGCAGGCAGAGGCTTAACCTGCTAGGACACAATAACAGCCCCATGACTGTTTTTATGCATGTCCATCAAAACCTGTTTGAAACATGACAGCATGTTAACTGTCAGTTTTCAAAAACACACATGCACAGAGGAACAAATGCGCACACAGCACTGGAGCCAGGCAGCCACAGAGTGACAGTCTCAAAGTCCCACGTGCACACATGAAAGGCTGGTTGTGTCTCATTGGGTTTTCCAGCTTCCTGCGGAGGAGCAGCAATCCTCATAACTGAAGCCCAACCTCTTATTTCTTTGGGCTGGGGCAAGGGGAATCATGAGAACTAGATCAGAATGAATGTTAATGTACATTACCCATTAGCAGTTCTCTTTGGTGTATACCTTAATTCCTTTACACCATTTTAAGGTGAACATTCACTAGCAGCACATGTGCAGAGTTGTGCAGCCAGCACCTGCATCTGATTTCAGAACTTTCCTCTCACTTTGTGGTGACCATAAAATTTATGGTGACCATAAACTCTGGGGTCAGGTGTTTTGGGAGGGCAATCTTACGTCCATATGTGTATATTTGTGTACTCACCTGGGCCTGTATGTACATACCTATTTATTTATTTATTTATTTATTCATTTATTATTCCTAGGATAAAAGTTTTTAGTAACCTTCTTGGGATAAGTTTTTAAGAATATAGTGTGTAACTGTTTAATATACATGACAAAGTCCTTAATTTTAGAAATTTGCAAGTGTCTAAATATCCAAAGAATCCCACCATCCGGTATAAACATGAAACGTTTTCTTCCATGATACCAAAATTAAAATTAACCCATTTTCTAACATTAAGAAATGAGACAAATAGTACAAACTTTATAAAGTGCACATAGAAAATATCAAGTGACCTCTGATGCTACCTTTCTTTTTTATAAAGTTTTTTTTTGACAGGCAGAGTGGACAGTGAGAGAGAGAGACAGAGAAAAAGGTCTTCCTTTGCAGTTGGTTCACCCTCCGATGGCTGCCGCGGCCAGTGCACTGTGGCCGGTGCACCGTGCACCATCCTCCACTGCACTCCTGGGCCACAGCAGAGAGCTAGCCTGGAAGAGGGGCAACAGGGACAGAATCCAGCACCCTGACCAGGACTAGAACCCGGTGTGGCGGCGCCGCAAGGCAGAGGATTAGGCTATTGAGCTGCAGCGCTGGCCCAGATGCTACCTTTCTGTAGGCTTATCTTGCTTTGTGGAAGACATGATTTGTCCTATTTCAAACATGATCCATACATTAAATGCAGGGCTAGATTGTGGAGGGTGGGGATTGGGAAGCAGTTCAGTAGAGAACTCTGTAGATCACAGGTGATTCAAGTCCTTGTGTGAGTGGGTACATAATTGTCTGAATAAATTACAAAGATTTCCTGATAATACCAGAGATAGTACCACACAGAATGTTTGTAAGGAAGAAGACAATGAATGGATACCAGAATCTTTTCTAAGATGCAGTTAAATAGTTTTTCAAATTCTGTGTTAATAGGGTATTTAATGCATATATTATCAAATTCTACATTAACTCTAGTAGTTGCCCTTGATGTAGTATTTTATTTACAGATATGTCTTCCTTTTTAAATTTTTTTACTTTTTTAAAAAAATATTTATTTGTAATTCAGAGTTGCACACAGAGAGGATGAGAGGTAGAGAGAGAGAGAGAGAGAGAGAGAGAGAGAGAGAGGTCTTCCGTCAGCTGGTCCACTCCCCAGTTGGCTGCAACAGCCAGAGCTTAGTGGATCTGGAGCCAGGGGCCAGTGGCCAGTGGCCAGGAGCCAGGATCCTCGAGTCTCCCCGGGGTCTCCTACATGGGTGCAGGGGCCCAAGGACTTGGGCCATCTTTATTGCCTTCCCAGACCACAGCAGAGAGCTGCGTTGGAAGTACAGCAACTGGGAAATGAACCAGCGTCCATATGGGATGTGCTCATTGCGGGCGGTGGCTTTACGGTTATGGCACAGCCCCAGCACCTCCAGGAAGCTGTTCCCCATGGGATCCAGTTGTCTGCTAACATGTCTGGGAAACCAGAGGGAGATGACTCAAGATGTCCGGCCCCTGAACCAAAATGGAGTACAAGAGAAAGTCCCTGGCTTTTGATTTGGCCTGTCCCAGCCCTGGCCTTTGTAGCGACCTCGGGGGTGAACCTCCAGATGGACGGTCACTGAGAGAGAGAAGAGTGCTAGTGATGCTGCTTACACTGTTTCTCTCCGCAAGCAGCTTCAACAGCATGCACTGGCCCAAACATAAGCCAGGAGTCAGGAGCTCCATTTAGGACTCCCACGAGGCAGCAAGGCAGGGTACAGAGAACCTGGACCATCAGTGGCTGCCTCCCTGGGTCACAGCCTGGAGGGGTGGGACTGGAAGCAGCCCTGGGGCTGTCAGACAGAGGATGCGACAATGCACAAATGCGTCCCGTGGTGCCATGGCGACGGCCAGTGGGGAGTGCGCCTGCGCCCACTGCTGTGACCCGGAAGTGCACCCGTAGGCGCATCCGCTTCTGCCGCATGGTGCTTGGGTTGGAGTCAGGGCCATGTCCGCTCCTGCCCAGGGCTTGGGCAAGCCTTGAGGAGCCGCGTTGTACGCTGAATGCCGACCCTGAGGAGACACAGTGCCCCCCCCCAGATTCACGCCAGGATCAGGTGAGGCTGCAGTCTGAGGCAGCCCCATCAGTTATTTTGGGCCTTAGGAAATTTCTAGGTGCAGTCGTCCTCTTCTTCAGCCCCTTCCAGAAGACTACACCTCAGGACTCTGTTCATGTTCCAGAGGAACAGAAACACTCTTTCTGCAGAGTTTGGTGCGGTGGCCTTCCTGTCACTGGTAGGTGGGGCCCGGGGTGCAGAGTGGGGAGGGGTGTGTGTGTGAGGGGTAGCTGGGATAGAGGGTGGAGGAGAGAAGAGGTCAAGGGGGGGTGGCAGGAGGAGAGAGGAAGCAGGAGAATGAAAAGGTGGCATGAAGGTGGGGAGGCGAGGAAGGGAGGAGCAGAAACCTGCGTGGGGGAGAGGAAAGGGAGGGGGAGAGTGACAGGAGCCCCGGTGGGTGTGTGTTTCGGGGCTGGGGAGATTTGGGAGAGGAAAAACGTTTCCCACAGCCTCGGTTCCATTTGGGGGGTTTTCTGTCCCTGGCCAGAAGTAGCCTTGGCCGCATCTATCAGTAGAGGCCTTGATCACGGCCTCTCTACTCTGGGTTGTTTGGAAGTGTAAAGTGTGTGTGTGTGCGCAGGAAAATGGGCACAGGGCGCTTGAATGAATTTGCACGTAATCCAGTGAATTTTCACAGACTGCACACACGGAGGAGGAAGCCGAAGCTTAGAGAAACCCCAAGTATCCCTCTGTGCTCTGTTCCTGCCTGCCCCAAGATTCACACCTTATAGTAAGTACTAGATATTTTTTTCTATTTAAAGACTGGTTTGAAAGGCAGAGTAACAGATGAGGCGGTGCTGGAGAGATTTTGAGTGTATGGTTTCACACCCCAGGTGGCTACAAAGGCCGGAGCTGGGCCAGGCCGGAGCAGAAACCAGGTACTTCATTCACTACTCCAGTGTGGGTTCAGGGGCCCAAGTGTTTGGGCTACTTCTTCTGCTTTCCTAGGCTTTTTTTCTTTTTTTTTTCTTTTTGACAGACAAAGTGGACAGTGAGAGAGAGAGACAGAGAGAAAGGTCTTCCTTTTTGCCGTTGGTTCACCCTCCAATGGCTGCCGTGGTAGGCGCGCTGTGGCCAGCGCACCGCGCTGATCCGATGGCAAGAGCCAGGTGCTTCTCCTGGTCTCCCATGGGGTGCAGGGCCCAAGCACTTGGGCCATCCTCCACTACACTCCCAGGCCACAGCAGAGAGCTGGCCTGGAAGAGGGGCAACCAGGACAGGATTGGTGCCCCAACCGGGACTAGAACCCGGTGTGCCGGCGCCACAAGGTGGAGGATTAGCCTGTTGAGCCACGGCGCCGGCATTTTTTCCTACGCTTTTGAGCAGACAGCTGGATCACAAGTGGGAACAGCCTGAGTGGGACGGTGGGTTGAGCCATGGCATAGCAGATGAAGCAGCCACCTTCAGTACCAGCATCGCATATGTGTTGGTTTGAGTCCCAGCAGCTCCACTTTTGTTCCAGTTCTCTGCTGTGGCCAAGCAAAGCAGTTGAAGAGGGCCCAAGTGCTTGGGCCCCTGCACCTGTGTGAGAGTCCTGGAGGAATCTCCTGGATCCTGGCTTCAAATCCGCTTAGATCCGGCTGTTGCGTCCATTTGGGGAGTAAATCCACAGATCGAAGACCTTTTCTCTTTCTCTGACTCTCTGTAATTCTACTTTTGAGATGAATAAATAAATATTTTTTCAAAAAAGTGTAACAGGCAGGAATCCAGTTGGCATCTATATGGAATGACGTTGTTCCAGGCAATGTTGTAACCTGCCATGCCACAAGGCAGGTCCCCCAGATTACTTTTCTGCCCACTGTTTCTTTTTAGCTGAGCAGAAACAGGATATGTGAATATGGTGACTAATATCTATTTAATAAGTTTTATTACACTTTGTAATTATGTTACGCTAGTTATTATAAATTGTAACTTACTTAGTAATTATGGAAGCATGCAAGTTTTTCCTTTCTCTTTGTGTGAGTTTTGGCATATTTTATGTTTCAAGGAATTCACACAATTTAGTTATCTTAGGAAATTTTTGGTCACAGAGTTGTTCATACTGTTCCTTTACAATAATCTTGTCCGTGGAGTCATGGTGGCACTGTTTCATTAAAAACTTAGTAACTTGCACCTTTTTTTCTTGGTTGATCCTGATAAGAAGATTATGAATTTTGTTGATGTGTTCAAAGAACCAAATTTTAGTTTTGTTGACATTTTTATGCGATTGTCCTTTTTTCAGTCCCAGTGACTTGTACTTCTATCTTTCCATGATTTATTTTCTTCACCTTGCTTTAAGTATTTAAGTTGCTGTTCTTCCTCTGATCTCCTAGTGTGAAAGCGTAGCTCATTGATCTTGGTTCTTCTTTTCTAAAATATGCCTCCATTAATATAAATTGGCAGGATACAGTTTCAATTTAGTTTGAACTATTTTTTATTTGAGATTTATAAACGTGTTATTTTGACGTTGGTTGAGTATTCTCCTCACAAGTATTTGGGATTTTCCAGCTTTTTCGTACTGACCTCTTAGGTAGTTGCATTGTGATCAGGGAGCTTCCATTGTGTGGTGCCTCTTCTTAGGAGTTGAGGTCTGCTGTGCGCCCAAGCACATGCTCAGAGTGGATGTACCATGTGGGTCTGAGTGTCATGTTCCTTTTGCTGTGGTTGGAGCATCCTCTAAGGAACTGTTTGGTGTTTGGTTGCTTCAGGTAATTTTCTGTTCAACCTTATCCTTACTGATTGCGTAACTGCTGATCTGTTCACGAAAGACATGTCTTGACGTCTGTGAGTGTAATAGTGCATTTGTTTATTTCTCTTTGTAGTTTTAACAATGGTTGTTTATGTATTTTGGCATGAGGTTTACTTTTGGACTTACTATCCTACTCCATTGAAACATGTTTCTTCTGTTCTTTCACGAATCCCAAACCATCTTTGTTATTGTCGGTTTATTGATACTCTTGAAAGACAGACAGTATTGTGATTTCATCCAGTTCCTTGTTTTTCATGGTGGACTTGATAGTCAGTTGTCTTGAGTTTTCCTAACTACAGTCAGGTTTGTTTTTTCTCAAAAACCTCTTGCTGGAGTTTTTTTAAAAATTATTATTATTTAGATTGCCTTAACCTGATAGAACCATTTTAGCAGAAATGGTATCTTAGTAATATTCAATCTTCCAGTACTATACACAGCGTATTTACTTAGATCTTCTTTAGTTTCCTTGATCAACATTTTAGTCTTCACCCAATATATTGTGTATTTTATTCATAGGGTTTGCGAGTTTTCATTTCAGTAGGCTATTTTAAATTTTGTATCAGTGTCTATCTGTTCACTGATGGTAGTATACAATTGATTTTATAATAAGTAATTGTGTTTTTATAGATTTTCTTATTTATTTGAAAGGTAGAGTTAGAGGCAAAGGCAGAGGTAAAGAGACAGAGACAGAGACAGAGGTCTTCCATCTGCTGGTTCACTCCCAGATGGCTGCAGTGGCTGCAGCTGAGCCGATCAGAAACCAGGAACCAGGAGCTTCTTCTGGGTGTTGCAAGCGGGTACAGGGGCCCAAGGATTTGTGCCATCTTCCACTGCTTTCCCAAGCCATAGCAAAGAACAGGATGGGAAGTGGAGTGTCTGGGATGCCAGCAGGTGCCCATGTTGGGTGCCAGAGCTGCAGGTGGTGGCTTTATCCGGTAGGCCTCAGCACTGGCCCTGCATTTGATATTTTCGCATTGCCCCTCTAACCTTTCATGGTCTTGCTAAAATAATTTATTATTCCTAGTAGCTCTTTAGAAAATGTTTTTGGAACTCTTTGTAGATAATCATGTCTTTGGGAAATCCAGAGTTTAACATCTCCCCTTTAGCTTTCTTATTTCATTGTGTTTTTCTTGCGTTAATCACAGTAAGTGGGCTCGCTGCTGTGATGTCAAGTAGGAGCAATGACTGCAGAAGTCCTTAGCTTTTATGTCATCTTTTGGGGAAACCCTTCTCTACTGGCTTTCACCATTTCAGTGTGATGCTTGTCATAGATTTTTATTTGTTTTGTTGGATCAGCATTTGACTAATTTCTGCACAGCTTTCATATTTTTCTTCTTTAGCCACTGACACGTCAATTACATAGATGGGTTTTACTACCACTGAACCAACTTCCATTTGTGAGAGAAGCCCCGATTAGTCATGATACAGTAAAGTATTACTAGATTTTATTCAATTGTATTTTGAGGATTTGGAGAGTTCTCTGTTTATGAGGGACGTTCATGCATAGTTTAATTTCTTGGTAATATATTTGTCTGATTTTGGTATTAAAGTACCTCAGGTGGCATAAAGCGAGTATTTCATCTTCTGTATTCAGGAAGTGTATGGGTAGAAGCTATCAGTGAAGTGGTATTGGATAGGAGGGCTTATCATTTTCTTTGCTGGAGGATTTATAACTGGATTCAATGTCTTGAGTAGATACAGGTGGATACTTCAGAAAGTCACAGGAAGCTGAAGTGGAAAGTTTATTGTGGAGCAGAATAAGTGTGTGTCAGGAGGCCAGGAGAAATGCCCTCACAGGTTCTAATTTTTATTTCATCTTCATTCATGAATGAGAGCTTTGCAAAGCACAGTATTCTGGGTTTCCAGCTTTTTTTTTCTGAAGACTTGGCAAATATACATCTCCCCACTTTCTCCTAGCCCGCATAGCTTTTCTGATGAGAAGTCCGATGAGATTCTAATAAGAGATCCTCTGAAAATAGTCTGGTGTTTCTCTTGTGTGATTTTAGAATCTTTTCTTTATGTTTGAGTGAGAAGAATTTGACTGAGGTGTGTCGTGGTGAAGATCTTTCTGGTCATGTGTATTAGGACTTGCATGTGCTTCCTCTGCTCGAACGTCCCTTTCTTCAAATTAAGGAAGTTGTCTGTAATTACTTCAGTAAAAAGGTCTTCTCATCACTTGTCTTTCTACGCCTTCATCTACTTGTTCTGAGAATATCCCTTAGCTAAAGCATAACAGTGAAAATATTCTTAGTTGGTGACATGCTAGGGAAAGAATGGCAAGGCCTATTCAGAGCAGCTGTCACTCCCGTTGCAGTCCCTAGGCTCCAGCTCCAAGCACTTGGCCTGGCCAGAGGAGGATAGGGCTGCCCACATAGTGACAGGCGCAGATAAAGTGTGTCACCCTCGTTGCCACTATCACCTTGTGTCTGGCCACAGTTGAAGCGTGGCCCCAAGGCTGGGAATGGCATCCAGGAGAGGAGTGATGCATATCACATTCCTGTAGGCTGCAGACCAGTGCAGTCCCTGCATGCTGTTTCACCCCAGGAAGAGCAGGGCTCCTGCTGAGTAAAGTGTGAGAGTCTCTGGGGTGCTTCCTGGCTTGGCCTAGGAGAGAAGATGACCCATTATGACAGCTCTGTCACTGGCATCTGTTGGCTGTTCCAAGGCAGGATCTTGAATTGGTTCCCTCTGAGCAGTGGCTCGCACTGCTCTTGCAGTGCTAACACCCTGGGTTTCAGACTTGCAGCCCACCTTTGGCAGGATTTGTGGCTTGCATGGTGGTCTTCTTGTCTTCAGCCTCCTTGAGCACGAGTGCCACTGGGATCTGTAGCTATTCTGGTAAGGTCTCAGTGTGGTTTGGTTGAATCTAGGGGGTCAGAGTTAACAGAGAGGATCTGCTGCTTGAGCTGTGAAGGGCAGGATTTAGGGAAAGGATAACTCTTCTCTGACTGGAGCATACACCAGGACAGACAGGCCAGAGTGTTGGCTCATGTCTTTGCTTGGGATTTCTTTTAGGCATGCTGCTTGACCTGTGTTAAGGCGGTGGGCAAGGGGAGGGTCTGGAGGGAGATAATGGCCTTGACCACGGGTGGTTCCCTTGCTGAGATACCGCAAGGGAACCGCAGCTAGTCTGTTTATCTGTCACCACAGGGCCACACTGACTCATAAAAGCAAGAAGCCAAAGGCCCTTATTCATTCCCACCATACACTCACATGTACCTCTGTGTGCATTGCACCATGTGTTCCCAAAGTGCTCATGCTGCAAGGCTCTGCCTGGATGTGGAGGCCCCCCACATGGAGCCATCAAGTCCTTGTCTTTGTCTTTGTCACAGTCACCTTATGGCATTGCTGGCTATACTTAGTGGCACCAGGAGTCCTACAATTTTCCGAGTCTGCCTTGCTGGGATAGTTCATGGAGAGCAGGAGGGAATGCAGAGGGCACAGCCCCATGGGGCAGCTGACTTCACATGAGGGCCACACAGGTCACATGTGGTGTGGGTGGCCTGGCCGGGTAGGAATCTGCACACCTTCATGCATGCCTGTGCCCCTCAGTGTAGCATGTAAGGGTGCAGCTGAGGTGATGGCCCCTTGCTGATGGGTTCAGGACGTGCCCAAGATTAACTCTGAGCCTTCTGGTCAAGTGATGGTGACCATAAACTCTGGAGTCAGGTGTTTTGGGGGGGCAGTCTTATGTCCATATGTGTGTGATTGTGTACTCACATGTGCCTGTATGTACATAGCTATTTTTTATTCATTCATTCATTCATTAATTCATTTATTATTCCTAGGAAAAAAGTTTTTAATATCAACATTCTTGGAATATATTTCTAAGAATACAGTATGTAACTGTTTAATCTATATGACAAAGTTCTTAATTTTAGAAATTCGCAACTGTCTGAATATCCAAAGAATCCCACCTTTTGGTATAAACAAAAAAAATGTACTTCCATTATACCAAAATTAAAATTAACCCATATTCTAGCATTAAGAAATGAGATAAAAAGTAAAATGTTATAAAGTGTACGTAGAAAATGTCAACAGTGAGCTCAGATGCTACCTTTCTGTATTCTATCTTGCTTTGTGGAAGGCACGATTTGGTCTATTTCCAACAGGATCCATACTGTAAATGCAGGGCTAGACTGTGGAGGGTGGAGAGTGGGAAGAAGACCTGTGTTCAGTGGAGAACTGTGTAGATCACAGGTGTTTCAGGTACTTGTGCGAGTGGGTACATAAATGTCTGTATAAATAAATTACAAAGATTTCCTGATGCGTAAGGAGGAGATAATACCGCATAGAAGGTTTGTAAGGAAGATAGAAGGAATGGATACCAGAATCTTTTCTAAGATTTCTAAGATTCTTTTTCAAATTCTGTGTTAATAGGGTATGCAATGAATATAATATCAAATTCTACATAAACTCTACAAGTTGGTCTTTTTAAAATTTATTTGACAGATAGAGTTAGTGAGAGAGACAGAGAGAGAAATGTCTTCTTTCCATTGGTTCATTCCCCAGATGGCCTCTAGGGCAGGGCATCCAGGATTGGGCCATGTTCTGCTGCATTCCCAAACCAAGCAGAGAGCTGCATAAGAAATGGAGCAGCCATACGGGAAAAGGCACCCATATGATGCCGACACTGCAGGCGGTGGCTTTACACGTACCACACAGCAAAGACCCTTCCTGGAAGCTGTTCACGGTAGGATCCAGCTGTCTGCTAATGTGCCTGGAAAAGCAGAGGGAGATGGCCCAAGGACTTAGGCCCCTGAACCCAGAATGGAGTACCAGATAAAGTCCTGACTTCTGCTTTGGCCTGGAAAAATCCCGGCCTTTGTAGCCACTTGGGGTTCAACCCCCAGATGGACGATCACTGAGAAAGAGAAAGAGTGCTAATGATGTGCCATGCACTGCTTCTCTCCCCAAGCAGCTTTAACGAACGGCCAGTGCAGGACCAGGCAGAAGCCAGGAGGCAGGAGCTCCATTCCGGACAGCGAAGAGACAGGGAGGCGGAATCCAGAGAACCTGTGCCATCAGTGGCTGCGTCCCTGGGTCACAACCGGGAGCAGGAGAGGCATCACTGGAAGTGCCCTGGAGCAATAGGCTCTGGATGCAGCAGTGGGCATTTGCGTCCCATGGTGCCATGGTGACGGCCCGTGGGGAGTACGCCTGCGCCTGGGGCTGTGACCCGGAAGTGCACCTGCACACCTGGTGCTGACTGGCAGGAAGTGATCCGCTGGAAATAAGTGCTGCGTCCGCACCAGCCAGAGAGCGTGTACAAGCCGTGAGGAGAGGAGCCGTCCTCGACGCTGCTGGCCGAGCCTGAGGGAGAGCCAGCGTCCCTAGGGTCAGGCCGGGATCAAGGGAGGCTTCGTGTCCGAGGCTGCCGTGCCGATTCCAGGTGCATTTCTCCTCTTCGGCCCCTGCCGAAAGTAACGGCCTTCGGGGACCTCTGACGCAACAGCAGCCTGGGCCCCCGTTGGAGGTGAGTGACGCGCGCGGCTGTTGCGGTTTCCCGCTGGAGGTCTTGGCTGCCCGCGTGCCTGTTGCACTTGGGTCCCGAAGGCGCGGGTGGAGTCGCGGTGGTGCTGTGCGGACGGTCTGGATGGGTCCCCAGGGTGCGAGCAGCTGTGCGAGAGCAGAGGTGGCTCGGTCTCCTCCCGGAACGGCCCCACGTTCCCGTCGGTTTGCTTTTTGAGGGCCCAGCCACCCTGCTCTAGACCTCAGAGACTGTCGCTGGGAGGAACGAGAGCGAAAGTGCTTGTCTGTTTCCTGGTCTCGGAGGCCAGTTTTGGGTTCCTCGCGTTGGGTGTGATGTCAGCGCTCTGTGGGCTTTTCATGAAAGAGCCTCGTCAGGCCGAGGTGTACGGTCCGTTCCTGATCTGAGGATTTGTGTTTTAGTATGGCAAAAGTCATGGAGGTTTTTATGAACTAGGTTTGCTGTGTCTGTCGGGATAGTTGGTGGGCTTTCCCCATGTGTGTTCTGTTCTGGGATTGATTGATTGTGTAGGGTAGCCACCCTTGCATTTCCGGAGTAACTCTCGGTTGCGCACAGTGTGCTGAGCTTTGGTTGTGCTTCTGGTTGGCGTCTGGTAATATTTTGTTGAAGCATGTGACACAGTCGTGACGGATCTGTGTGTGCCATTTTCCGTAGGATGTGCTTGTGTTGGATGCTGGGATAAGGCTGCTGTGATGGGATGAAATGGAAGGCTTTTCCTCTTCATCTGCTTGTCGGAAGGGTTTGTGAACCCACGGATTTTAATTGTCTTTTCCATGGGCGTTCTCACCGGTGGAGCCATCGGGTCCTGGACTTTTCTTCATGTCTGTCTGGTTTGTTTGGTTCGGTTCCCCTGCTACGACAGTGTCTTTGCAAGTTATAGGTGTATTCAGAGCTTCTTGTTTCACTGTATCCAGTTTTAGTGGTTGGGTCTTTCTGCGAGTCCATCCACTCTATCTAGGTTGACCAAATCCTAGTGGCTTGTTGTTTCCATAGTGTTTTTGGATGATTATTTTGGCAAGGTTGGTAGTGATGTATGTCCTCTCTGTCATTTCTGTTGTCAAGTCCCTTGATTCTGTTCTCCTTTTCCCCCCTGCTTCCTGTGGATCAACATTTTGTCAGGTTGACTGAGTTTTCAAGCCCTGTAGTTTGGTCTCACTGAATGTGTGTTGTGATATTTGCTGTGCCGTTGGGTAGATTTCCATGAATCTTTTTCCTCCTTCCAGTGTCTGAAGATGTACTTTGCTGTTCTAGTGTTTGAAGACAAATTGGGTGTATGGCTCCTCCGATGCCTGTATTCTGTAATATATACCTGTATAGCAATACAGTTTCTCATGTGAAATTAGTCCTGTCAGCATGGAGAACTGTATGGATGTAGCCACTACTGGGAACATGTTGAAGGAAAGGAAGTCATTGTGTAGACAGAGAGGTCTTCACAGGCCTCTGCTTATTACTGCAGTAGGATGCACAGTCGCCAGGCTATGCAGTCTGTATATGCATGTCCTGGTGTCCATAGCCCATAATGCCTTTATTCAGTCTTCAGGGGACCGGCATGTTGGCTGATTGCGTATCTTTGCATAATCTTGTGAAGTGAGCTGTAGGAAATATGCGGGCAGAGATCACTCTTTTTCCGTATGCTGATTTCATTTCCTTTGGGTGTATTCCCAGGGGTGGAGTGGCTGGTTCATATGATAACGCCTGTATTCAGATTTCTGACTTACCTCCATACTGCCTTCCACAGGGGCGATACCAGTTTACATTCCCACCAGCAGTGGATGAGGGTGCCTTTCCCCCCACATCCTCAAGGCCGTTGTCGTATCGACTTGCATTTCCCTGATGGCTAGTGATCCTGAGCATTTCTGCATGTGTTTGCTGGCCATGTAGATTTGCTTTCTTGAAATATTTAGCCCGTTGAAGTCCCTTGCCCATTTCTTGAGTGGGTGGTTTGTTTTGCTGGTGTGGAGTTTCTGGAAAGTCCCCGGCAGATGATTCTTTATCAGTTGCATGCTTTGCAACTGTTAGTTTGCCTCTTCCCTTTGCTGAGTGTCTCTTTGGCAGTGCAGAAGCGGCTCAATTTGTTGTTGTTGTGTTTTATTTATTTATTTATTTTCTGGTTTCCTCTTCTATTTCATTCTTTAATCTTTTGTGATTCTCAGCTATTGCACATCCTTGGTTAAATTGATTCCAAGCTATTGTCTTTTCTTTGTAGCTATGTGAACGGGATTGGTCCTTGAAGTCCTTTCTCAGCCGTGACATTGTCTGTGTATACAATAGGCTGCTGATGTTCTCTCCTGCCACTTTAGCACACCCTACTCTGAGTTTTGATAGTGTCTTAGTGGAATCTTTTGGATCTCCTATATATAGATCATGTCATCTGCAAATAGGGATAGTTGGGCTTCCCCCCTCCCAATATGTAACTAACATTGAGCAATGAGAGGAAAAAGTACCAACATGATAATGTGCACACCGAAAATGTCCACAGTGACCTCAGATGCTTCCTTTCTGTATTCTCTCTCTTGCTTTGTGGAAGGCACGATTTGGTCTATTTCCAACAGCATCCATACTTTAAAGGCAGGGCTAGACTGTGGAGGGCGGGGACTGGGAAGCAGACCTGTGTTCCGTAGAGAACTCTGTAGATCACAGGTGTTTCAAGTCCTTGTGCCAGTGGGTACGAAAGTGTCTGAATACATAAATTCCAGAGATTTCCTCATGCGCAAGTCAGAGACAATGCCACACAGAATGTTTGTAAGGAAGAAGAGAATGACTGGGTGCCACAATCTTTTCTAAGACCGAGTGAAACTCTTTCTCAAATTCTGGGTTAATAGGGTAGGTAATGCATATACTACCAAATTCTAAAAAAACCCTAGGAGCTGGCCTTGATGTGGTATTTTATTTGTAGCTATGTCTTCCTTTTTAAATTTCTTTACTTTTCTTGAAGATCTCTTTTATTTATTCGACATTGAGGGTTACACACAGAGGAGATGAGAGGGAGGCAGGGAGACAGGGAGGCAGGGAGACAGGGAGACAGGGAGGGAGAGAGGAGAGAAGTCTTCTATCTGCTGGTCCATTACCCAGTTGGCTGCAATGGGCGTAGCTGAGAGTATCTGAAGCCAGGAGCCTCGCTGAGATCTCCTCATGGGTGCAGAGGCACAAGGACTTGGGGCGTCTTCCGCTGCCTTCCCAGGCCGCAGCAGAGAGCTGTGTCGGAAGTGGAGCAGCCATACTCGAACTGGCGCCCATATGGGAAGCCGGCACTGCGGGCGGTGGCTTTACCCGCTGCCTCACAGTGCCGACCTTCCCGGAAGTCGTTCGCCATGGGATCCAGCTGTCTGCTACGCTGCCTGGGAAAGCAGAGGGAGACGGCCCAAGGACTTAGGCCCCTGGGCCCAGAATGGAGTGCCGGCTGAAGGCCCTGGCTTCTGCTTCAGCCCTGGCTTCTGTCCCAGTCCCGGCCTTTGTAGCCACCGCGGGGGTGAACCCAAGATGGACGATCACTCAGAGAGAGAGAGAGAGAGAGAGAGAGAGAGACAGACAGACAGACAGACAGGCAGACAGGCGGCGATGCCCCCTGCACTGCTTCTCTCCCCAAGCGGCTGCAACGAAAGGCCAGCGCTGGGCCAGGCAGAAGCGAGGAGGCAGGAGGCAGGAGCTCCATTGAGGACTCCCACGAGGCAGGGAGGTGGGGCCCAAAGAACCTGGGCCATCAGCGGCTGCGTTCCTGGTCACAGCATGGAGAGGTGGACTGGAAGCGGCCCTGGGGCTTTGGACGCTGGATGCAGCCGTGTGCAGGTGCGTCCTGTGGTGCCATGGTGACGTCCCGTGGGGAGTGCGCCTGCGCCTGGGGCTGTGACCCGGAAGTGCACCCGCACGCCCGGCACCGATGCCCCGCAGTGCTCCGCTGGCAGTCAGTGCTGCGGGTCCGCTCCTGCTCGAGAGCCTGCGTAAGCGGTGAGGAGAGGAGCGGTCCTCGACGCTGCTGGCCGAGCCTGAGGGAGAGCCAGCGGCCCCAGAGTCAGGCCGGGATCAGAGAGGCTGCGTGTCCGAGGCTGCCGCGCCGTTTCCCAGGCGCGTGGCTCTTCTTTGGTCCCTGCCGGAAGCAACGGCCTTCGCGGACCTCTGACCCGGCAGCAGCACGGGCCCCCGTTGGAGGTGAGTGACGCGCGCGGCTGTTACGGTTACCCGCTGGGGGTCTTGGCTGCCCGCGTGCCTGTTGCTCTTGGGTCCCGAAGGCACGGGTGGAGTCGCGGTGGTGCTGTGCGGACGGTCTGGACGGGTCCCCAGGGTGCGAGCAGCTGTGCGGGAGCAGAGGTGGCTCGGTCTCCTCCCGGAAGGGCCCCGCGTCCCCGTCGGTTTGCTTTTTGAGGGCCCAGCCGCCCTGCTCTAGACCTCAGCGACTGTCGCTGGGAGGAACGAGAGCGAAAGTGCGTGTCTGTTTCCTGGTCTCGGAGGCCAGTTTTGGGTTCCTCGCGTTGGGTGTGATGTCAGCGCTCTGTGGGCTTTTCATGCAAGAGCCTCGTCAGGCCGAGGTGTACGGTCCGTTCCTGATCTGAGGATTTGTGTTTTAGTATGGCAAGAGTCAGGGACGTTTTTATGAACGAGGTTTTCTGTGTCGGGATAGTTGGTGGGCTTTCCCCATGTGTGTTCTGTTCTGGGATTGATTGATTGTGTAGGGTAGCCACCCTTGCATTTCCGGAGTAACTCTCGGTTGCGCACAGTGTGCTGAGCTTTGGTTGTGCTTCTGGATGGCGTCTGGTAATATTTTGTTGAAGCATGTGACACAGTCGTGACGGATCTGTGTGTGCCATTTTCCGTAGGATGTGCTTGTGTTGGATGCTGGGATAAGGCTGCTGTGATGGGATGAAATGGAAGGCTTTTCCTCTTCATCTGCTTGTCGGAAGGGTTTGCGAACCACGGATTTTAATTGTCTTTTCCATGGGCGTTCTCACCGGTGGAGCCATCGGGTCCTGGACTTTTCTTCATGTCTGTCTGGTTTGTTTGGTTCGGTTCCCCTGCTACGACAGTGTCTTTGCAAGTTATAGGTGTATTCAGAGCTTCTTGTTTCACTGTATCCAGTTTTAGTGGTTTGCGTCTTCGAGTCCATCCACTCTATCTAGGTTGACCAAATCCTGGTGGCTTTTGTTTCCGTAGTGTTTTTGGATGATTATTTTGGCAAGGTTGGTAGTGATGTATGTCCTCTCTGTCATTTCTGTTGTCAAGTCCCTTGATTCTGTTCTCCTTTTCCCCCCTGCTTCCTGTGGATCAACATTTTGTCAGGTTGACTGAGTTTTCAAGCCCTGTAGTTTGGTCTCACTGAATGTGTGTTGTGATATTTGCTGTGCCGTTGGGTAGATTTCCGTGAATCTTTTTCCTCCTTCCAGTGTCTGAAGATGTACTTTGCTGTTCTAGTGTTTGAAGACAAATTGGGTGTATGGCTCCTCCGATGCCTGTATTCTGTAATATATACCTGTATAGCAATACAGTTTCTCATGTGAAATTAGTCCTGTCAGCATGGAGAACTGTATGGATGTAGCCACTACTGGGAACATGTTGAAGGAAAGGAAGTCATTGTGTAGACAGAGAGGTCTTCACAGGCCTCTGCTTATTACTGCAGTAGGATGCACAGTCGCCAGGCTATGCAGTCTGTATATGCATGTCCTGGTGTCCATAGCCCATAATGCCTTTATTCAGTCTTCAGGGGACCGGCATGTTGGCTGATTGCGTATCTTTGCATAATCTTGTGAAGTGAGCTGTAGGAAATATGCGGGCAGAGATCACTCTTTTTCCGTATGCTGATTTCATTTCCTTTGGGTGTATTCCCAGGGGTGGAGTGGCTGGTTCATATGATAACGCCTGTATTCAGATTTCTGACTTACCTCCATACTGCCTTCCACAGGGGCGATACCAGTTTACATTCCCACCAGCAGTGGATGAGGGTGCCTTTCCCCCCACATCCTCAAGGCCGTTGTCGTATCGACTTGCATTTCCCTGATGGCTAGTGATCCTGAGCATTTCTGCATGTGTTTGCTGGCCATGTAGATTTGCTTTCTTGAAATATTTAGCCCGTTGAAGTCCCTTGCCCATTTCTTGAGTGGGTGGTTTGTTTTGCTGGTGTGGAGTTTCTGGAAAGTCCCCGGCAGATGATTCTTTATCAGTTGCATGCTTTGCAACTGTTAGTTTGCCTCTTCCCTTTGCTGAGTGTCTCTTTGGCAGTGCAGAAGCGGCTCAATTTGTTGTTGTTGTGTTTTATTTATTTATTTATTTTCTGGTTTCCTCTTCTATTTCATTCTTTAATCTTTTGTGATTCTCAGCTATTGCACATCCTTGGTTAAATTGATTCCAAGCTATTGTCTTTTCTTTGTAGCTATGTGAACGGGATTGGTCCTTGAAGTCCTTTCTCAGCCGTGACATTGTCTGTGTATACAATAGGCTGCTGATGTTCTCTCCTGCCACTTTAGCACACCCTACTCTGAGTTTTGATAGTGTCTTAGTGGAATCTTTTGGATCTCCTATATATAGATCATGTCATCTGCAAATAGGGATAGTTGGGCTTCCCCCCTCCCAATATGTAACTAACATTGAGCAATGAGAGGAAAAAGTACCAACATGATAATGTGCACACCGAAAATGTCCACAGTGACCTCAGATGCTTCCTTTCTGTATTCTCTCTCTTGCTTTGTGGAAGGCACGATTTGGTCTATTTCCAACAGCATCCATACTTTAAAGGCAGGGCTAGACTGTGGAGGGCGGGGACTGGGAAGCAGACCTGTGTTCCGTAGAGAACTCTGTAGATCACAGGTGTTTCAAGTCCTTGTGCCAGTGGGTACGAAAGTGTCTGAATACATAAATTCCAGAGATTTCCTCATGCGCAAGTCAGAGACAATGCCACACAGAATGTTTGTAAGGAAGAAGAGAATGACTGGGTGCCACAATCTTTTCTAAGACCGAGTGAAACTCTTTCTCAAATTCTGGGTTAATAGGGTAGGTAATGCATATACTACCAAATTCTAAAAAAACCCTAGGAGCTGGCCTTGATGTGGTATTTTATTTGTAGCTATGTCTTCCTTTTTAAATTTCTTTACTTTTCTTGAAGATCTCTTTTATTTATTCGACATTGAGGGTTACACACAGAGGAGATGAGAGGGAGGCAGGGAGACAGGGAGGCAGGGAGACAGGGAGACAGGGAGGGAGAGAGGAGAGAAGTCTTCTATCTGCTGGTCCATTACCCAGTTGGCTGCAATGGGCGTAGCTGAGAGTATCTGAAGCCAGGAGCCTCGCTGAGATCTCCTCATGGGTGCAGAGGCACAAGGACTTGGGGCGTCTTCCGCTGCCTTCCCAGGCCGCAGCAGAGAGCTGTGTCGGAAGTGGAGCAGCCATACTCGAACTGGCGCCCATATGGGAAGCCGGCACTGCGGGCGGTGGCTTTACCCGCTGCCTCACAGTGCCGACCTTCCCGGAAGTCGTTCGCCATGGGATCCAGCTGTCTGCTACGCTGCCTGGGAAAGCAGAGGGAGACGGCCCAAGGACTTAGGCCCCTGGGCCCAGAATGGAGTGCCGGCTGAAGGCCCTGGCTTCTGCTTCAGCCCTGGCTTCTGTCCCAGTCCCGGCCTTTGTAGCCACCGCGGGGGTGAACCCAAGATGGACGATCACTCAGAGAGAGAGAGAGAGAGAGAGAGAGAGAGAGACAGACAGACAGACAGACAGGCAGACAGGCGGCGATGCCCCCTGCACTGCTTCTCTCCCCAAGCGGCTGCAACGAAAGGCCAGCGCTGGGCCAGGCAGAAGCGAGGAGGCAGGAGGCAGGAGCTCCATTGAGGACTCCCACGAGGCAGGGAGGTGGGGCCCAAAGAACCTGGGCCATCAGCGGCTGCGTTCCTGGTCACAGCATGGAGAGGTGGACTGGAAGCGGCCCTGGGGCTTTGGACGCTGGATGCAGCCGTGTGCAGGTGCGTCCTGTGGTGCCATGGTGACGTCCCGTGGGGAGTGCGCCTGCGCCTGGGGCTGTGACCCGGAAGTGCACCCGCACGCCCGGCACCGATGCCCCGCAGTGCTCCGCTGGCAGTCAGTGCTGCGGGTCCGCTCCTGCTCGAGAGCCTGCGTAAGCGGTGAGGAGAGGAGCGGTCCTCGACGCTGCTGGCCGAGCCTGAGGGAGAGCCAGCGGCCCCAGAGTCAGGCCGGGATCAGAGAGGCTGCGTGTCCGAGGCTGCCGCGCCGTTTCCCAGGCGCGTGGCTCTTCTTTGGTCCCTGCCGGAAGCAACGGCCTTCGCGGACCTCTGACCCGGCAGCAGCACGGGCCCCCGTTGGAGGTGAGTGACGCGCGCGGCTGTTACGGTTACCCGCTGGGGGTCTTGGCTGCCCGCGTGCCTGTTGCTCTTGGGTCCCGAAGGCACGGGTGGAGTCGCGGTGGTGCTGTGCGGACGGTCTGGACGGGTCCCCAGGGTGCGAGCAGCTGTGCGGGAGCAGAGGTGGCTCGGTCTCCTCCCGGAAGGGCCCCGCGTCCCCGTCGGTTTGCTTTTTGAGGGCCCAGCCGCCCTGCTCTAGACCTCAGCGACTGTCGCTGGGAGGAACGAGAGCGAAAGTGCGTGTCTGTTTCCTGGTCTCGGAGGCCAGTTTTGGGTTCCTCGCGTTGGGTGTGATGTCAGCGCTCTGTGGGCTTTTCATGAAAGAGCCTCGTCAGGCCGAGGTGTACGGTCCGTTCCTGATCTGAGGATTTGTGTTTTAGTATGGCAAGAGTCAGGGACGTTTTTATGAACGAGGTTTTCTGTGTCGGGATAGTTGGTGGGCTTTCCCCATGTGTGTTCTGTTCTGGGATTGATTGATTGTGTAGGGTAGCCACCCTTGCATTTCCGGAGTAACTCTCGGTTGCGCACAGTGTGCTGAGCTTTGGTTGTGCTTCTGGATGGCGTCTGGTAATATTTTGTTGAAGCATGTGACACAGTCGTGACGGATCTGTGTGTGCCATTTTCCGTAGGATGTGCTTGTGTTGGATGCTGGGATAAGGCTGCTGTGATGGGATGAAATGGGAGGCTTTTCCTCTTCATCTGCTTGTCGGAAGGGTTTGCGAACCACCGATTTTAATTGTCTTTTCCATGGGCGTTCTCACCGGTGGAGCCATCGGGTCCTGGACTTTTCTTCATGTCTGTCTGGTTTGTTTGGTTCGGTTCCCCTGCTACGACAGTGTCTTTGCAAGTTATAGGTGTATTCAGAGCTTCTTGTTTCACTGTATCCAGTTTTAGTGGTTTGCGTCTTCGAGTCCATCCACTCTATCTAGGTTGACCAAATCCTGGTGGCTTTTGTTTCCGTAGTGTTTTTGGATGATTATTTTGGCAAGGTTGGTAGTGATGTATGTCCTCTCTGTCATTTCTGTTGTCAAGTCCCTTGATTCTGTTCTCCTTTTCCCCCCTGCTTCCTGTGGATCAACATTTTGTCAGGTTGACTGAGTTTTCAAGCCCTGTAGTTTGGTCTCACTGAATGTGTGTTGTGATATTTGCTGTGCCGTTGGGTAGATTTCCGTGAATCTTTTTCCTCCTTCCAGTGTCTGAAGATGTACTTTGCTGTTCTAGTGTTTGAAGACAAATTGGGTGTATGGCTCCTCCGATGCCTGTATTCTGTAATATATACCTGTATAGCAATACAGTTTCTCATGTGAAATTAGTCCTGTCAGCATGGAGAACTGTATGGATGTAGCCACTACTGGGAACATGTTGAAGGAAAGGAAGTCATTGTGTAGACAGAGAGGTCTTCACAGGCCTCTGCTTATTACTGCAGTAGGATGCACAGTCGCCAGGCTATGCAGTCTGTATATGCATGTCCTGGTGTCCATAGCCCATAATGCCTTTATTCAGTCTTCAGGGGACCGGCATGTTGGCTGATTGCGTATCTTTGCATAATCTTGTGAAGTGAGCTGTAGGAAATATGCGGGCAGAGATCACTCTTTTTCCGTATGCTGATTTCATTTCCTTTGGGTGTATTCCCAGGGGTGGAGTGGCTGGTTCATATGATAACGCCTGTATTCAGATTTCTGACTTACCTCCATACTGCCTTCCACAGGGGCGATACCAGTTTACATTCCCACCAGCAGTGGATGAGGGTGCCTTTCCCCCCACATCCTCAAGGCCGTTGTCGTATCGACTTGCATTTCCCTGATGGCTAGTGATCCTGAGCATTTCTGCATGTGTTTGCTGGCCATGTAGATTTGCTTTCTTGAAATATTTAGCCCGTTGAAGTCCCTTGCCCATTTCTTGAGTGGGTGGTTTGTTTTGCTGGTGTGGAGTTTCTGGAAAGTCCCCGGCAGATGATTCTTTATCAGTTGCATGCTTTGCAACTGTTAGTTTGCCTCTTCCCTTTGCTGAGTGTCTCTTTGGCAGTGCAGAAGCGGCTCAATTTGTTGTTGTTGTGTTTTATTTATTTATTTATTTTCTGGTTTCCTCTTCTATTTCATTCTTTAATCTTTTGTGATTCTCAGCTATTGCACATCCTTGGTTAAATTGATTCCAAGCTATTGTCTTTTCTTTGTAGCTATGTGAACGGGATTGGTCCTTGAAGTCCTTTCTCAGCCGTGACATTGTCTGTGTATACAATAGGCTGCTGATGTTCTCTCCTGCCACTTTAGCACACCCTACTCTGAGTTTTGATAGTGTCTTAGTGGAATCTTTTGGATCTCCTATATATAGATCATGTCATCTGCAAATAGGGATAGTTGGGCTTCCCCCCTCCCAATATGTAACTAACATTGAGCAATGAGAGGAAAAAGTACCAACATGATAATGTGCACACCGAAAATGTCCACAGTGACCTCAGATGCTTCCTTTCTGTATTCTCTCTCTTGCTTTGTGGAAGGCACGATTTGGTCTATTTCCAACAGCATCCATACTTTAAAGGCAGGGCTAGACTGTGGAGGGCGGGGACTGGGAAGCAGACCTGTGTTCCGTAGAGAACTCTGTAGATCACAGGTGTTTCAAGTCCTTGTGCCAGTGGGTACGAAAGTGTCTGAATACATAAATTCCAGAGATTTCCTCATGCGCAAGTCAGAGACAATGCCACACAGAATGTTTGTAAGGAAGAAGAGAATGACTGGGTGCCACAATCTTTTCTAAGACCGAGTGAAACTCTTTCTCAAATTCTGGGTTAATAGGGTAGGTAATGCATATACTACCAAATTCTAAAAAAACCCTAGGAGCTGGCCTTGATGTGGTATTTTATTTGTAGCTATGTCTTCCTTTTTAAATTTCTTTACTTTTCTTGAAGATCTCTTTTATTTATTCGACATTGAGGGTTACACACAGAGGAGATGAGAGGGAGGCAGGGAGACAGGGAGGCAGGGAGACAGGGAGACAGGGAGGGAGAGAGGAGAGAAGTCTTCTATCTGCTGGTCCATTACCCAGTTGGCTGCAATGGGCGTAGCTGAGAGTATCTGAAGCCAGGAGCCTCGCTGAGATCTCCTCATGGGTGCAGAGGCACAAGGACTTGGGGCGTCTTCCGCTGCCTTCCCAGGCCGCAGCAGAGAGCTGTGTCGGAAGTGGAGCAGCCATACTCGAACTGGCGCCCATATGGGAAGCCGGCACTGCGGGCGGTGGCTTTACCCGCTGCCTCACAGTGCCGACCTTCCCGGAAGTCGTTCGCCATGGGATCCAGCTGTCTGCTACGCTGCCTGGGAAAGCAGAGGGAGACGGCCCAAGGACTTAGGCCCCTGGGCCCAGAATGGAGTGCCGGCTGAAGGCCCTGGCTTCTGCTTCAGCCCTGGCTTCTGTCCCAGTCCCGGCCTTTGTAGCCACCGCGGGGGTGAACCCGAGATGGACGATCACTCAGAGAGAGAGAGAGAGAGAGAGAGAGACAGACAGACAGACAGACAGGCAGACAGGCGGCGATGCCCCCTGCACTGCTTCTCTCCCCAAGCGGCTGCAACGAAAGGCCAGCGCTGGGCCAGGCAGAAGCGAGGAGGCAGGAGGCAGGAGCTCCATTGAGGACTCCCACGAGGCAGGGAGGTGGGGCCCAAAGAACCTGGGCCATCAGCGGCTGCGTTCCTGGTCACAGCATGGAGAGGTGGACTGGAAGCGGCCCTGGGGCTTTGGACGCTGGATGCAGCCGTGTGCAGGTGCGTCCTGTGGTGCCATGGTGACGGCCCGTGGGGAGTGCGCCTGCGCCTGGGGCTGTGACCCGGAAGTGCACCCGCACGCCCGGCGCCGATGCCCCGCAGTGCTCCGCTGGCAGTCAGTGCTGCGGGTCCGCTCCTGCTCGAGAGCCTGCGTAAGCGGTGAGGAGAGGAGCGGTCCTCGACGCTGCTGGCCGAGCCTGAGGGAGAGCCAGCGGCCCCAGAGTCAGGCCGGGATCAGAGAGGCTGCGTGTCCGAGGCTGCCGCGCCGTTTCCCAGGCGCGTGGCTCTTCTTTGGTCCCTGCCGGAAGCAACGGCCTTCGCGGACCTCTGACCCGGCAGCAGCACGGGCCCCCGTTGGAGGTGAGTGACGCGCGCGGCTGTTACGGTTACCCGCTGGGGGTCTTGGCTGCCCGCGTGCCTGTTGCTCTTGGGTCCCGAAGGCACGGGTGGAGTCGCGGTGGTGCTGTGCGGACGGTCTGGACGGGTCCCCAGGGTGCGAGCAGCTGTGCGGGAGCAGAGGTGGCTCGGTCTCCTCCCGGAAGGGCCCCGCGTCCCCGTCGGTTTGCTTTTTGAGGGCCCAGCCGCCCTGCTCTAGACCTCAGCGACTGTCGCTGGGAGGAACGAGAGCGAAAGTGCGTGTCTGTTTCCTGGTCTCGGAGGCCAGTTTTGGGTTCCTCGCGTTGGGTGTGATGTCAGCGCTCTGTGGGCTTTTCATGCAAGAGCCTCGTCAGGCCGAGGTGTACGGTCCGTTCCTGATCTGAGGATTTGTGTTTTAGTATGGCAAGAGTCAGGGACGTTTTTATGAACGAGGTTTTCTGTGTCGGGATAGTTGGTGGGCTTTCCCCATGTGTGTTCTGTTCTGGGATTGATTGATTGTGTAGGGTAGCCACCCTTGCATTTCCGGAGTAACTCTCGGTTGCGCACAGTGTGCTGAGCTTTGGTTGTGCTTCTGGATGGCGTCTGGTAATATTTTGTTGAAGCATGTGACACAGTCGTGACGGATCTGTGTGTGCCATTTTCCGTAGGATGTGCTTGTGTTGGATGCTGGGATAAGGCTGCTGTGATGGGATGAAATGGAAGGCTTTTCCTCTTCATCTGCTTGTCGGAAGGGTTTGCGAACCACGGATTTTAATTGTCTTTTCCATGGGCGTTCTCACCGGTGGAGCCATCGGGTCCTGGACTTTTCTTCATGTCTGTCTGGTTTGTTTGGTTCGGTTCCCCTGCTACGACAGTGTCTTTGCAAGTTATAGGTGTATTCAGAGCTTCTTGTTTCACTGTATCCAGTTTTAGTGGTTTGCGTCTTCGAGTCCATCCACTCTATCTAGGTTGACCAAATCCTGGTGGCTTTTGTTTCCGTAGTGTTTTTGGATGATTATTTTGGCAAGGTTGGTAGTGATGTATGTCCTCTCTGTCATTTCTGTTGTCAAGTCCCTTGATTCTGTTCTCCTTTTCCCCCCTGCTTCCTGTGGATCAACATTTTGTCAGGTTGACTGAGTTTTCAAGCCCTGTAGTTTGGTCTCACTGAATGTGTGTTGTGATATTTGCTGTGCCGTTGGGTAGATTTCCGTGAATCTTTTTCCTCCTTCCAGTGTCTGAAGATGTACTTTGCTGTTCTAGTGTTTGAAGACAAATTGGGTGTATGGCTCCTCCGATGCCTGTATTCTGTAATATATACCTGTATAGCAATACAGTTTCTCATGTGAAATTAGTCCTGTCAGCATGGAGAACTGTATGGATGTAGCCACTACTGGGAACATGTTGAAGGAAAGGAAGTCATTGTGTAGACAGAGAGGTCTTCACAGGCCTCTGCTTATTACTGCAGTAGGATGCACAGTCGCCAGGCTATGCAGTCTGTATATGCATGTCCTGGTGTCCATAGCCCATAATGCCTTTATTCAGTCTTCAGGGGACCGGCATGTTGGCTGATTGCGTATCTTTGCATAATCTTGTGAAGTGAGCTGTAGGAAATATGCGGGCAGAGATCACTCTTTTTCCGTATGCTGATTTCATTTCCTTTGGGTGTATTCCCAGGGGTGGAGTGGCTGGTTCATATGATAACGCCTGTATTCAGATTTCTGACTTACCTCCATACTGCCTTCCACAGGGGCGATACCAGTTTACATTCCCACCAGCAGTGGATGAGGGTGCCTTTCCCCCCACATCCTCAAGGCCGTTGTCGTATCGACTTGCATTTCCCTGATGGCTAGTGATCCTGAGCATTTCTGCATGTGTTTGCTGGCCATGTAGATTTGCTTTCTTGAAATATTTAGCCCGTTGAAGTCCCTTGCCCATTTCTTGAGTGGGTGGTTTGTTTTGCTGGTGTGGAGTTTCTGGAAAGTCCCCGGCAGATGATTCTTTATCAGTTGCATGCTTTGCAACTGTTAGTTTGCCTCTTCCCTTTGCTGAGTGTCTCTTTGGCAGTGCAGAAGCGGCTCAATTTGTTGTTGTTGTGTTTTATTTATTTATTTATTTTCTGGTTTCCTCTTCTATTTCATTCTTTAATCTTTTGTGATTCTCAGCTATTGCACATCCTTGGTTAAATTGATTCCAAGCTATTGTCTTTTCTTTGTAGCTATGTGAACGGGATTGGTCCTTGAAGTCCTTTCTCAGCCGTGACATTGTCTGTGTATACAATAGGCTGCTGATGTTCTCTCCTGCCACTTTAGCACACCCTACTCTGAGTTTTGATAGTGTCTTAGTGGAATCTTTTGGATCTCCTATATATAGATCATGTCATCTGCAAATAGGGATAGTTGGGCTTCCCCCCTCCCAATATGTAACTAACATTGAGCAATGAGAGGAAAAAGTACCAACATGATAATGTGCACACCGAAAATGTCCACAGTGACCTCAGATGCTTCCTTTCTGTATTCTCTCTCTTGCTTTGTGGAAGGCACGATTTGGTCTATTTCCAACAGCATCCATACTTTAAAGGCAGGGCTAGACTGTGGAGGGCGGGGACTGGGAAGCAGACCTGTGTTCCGTAGAGAACTCTGTAGATCACAGGTGTTTCAAGTCCTTGTGCCAGTGGGTACGAAAGTGTCTGAATACATAAATTCCAGAGATTTCCTCATGCGCAAGTCAGAGACAATGCCACACAGAATGTTTGTAAGGAAGAAGAGAATGACTGGGTGCCACAATCTTTTCTAAGACCGAGTGAAACTCTTTCTCAAATTCTGGGTTAATAGGGTAGGTAATGCATATACTACCAAATTCTAAAAAAACCCTAGGAGCTGGCCTTGATGTGGTATTTTATTTGTAGCTATGTCTTCCTTTTTAAATTTCTTTACTTTTCTTGAAGATCTCTTTTATTTATTCGACATTGAGGGTTACACACAGAGGAGATGAGAGGGAGGCAGGGAGACAGGGAGGCAGGGAGACAGGGAGACAGGGAGGGAGAGAGGAGAGAAGTCTTCTATCTGCTGGTCCATTACCCAGTTGGCTGCAATGGGCGTAGCTGAGAGTATCTGAAGCCAGGAGCCTCGCTGAGATCTCCTCATGGGTGCAGAGGCACAAGGACTTGGGGCGTCTTCCGCTGCCTTCCCAGGCCGCAGCAGAGAGCTGTGTCGGAAGTGGAGCAGCCATACTCGAACTGGCGCCCATATGGGAAGCCGGCACTGCGGGCGGTGGCTTTACCCGCTGCCTCACAGTGCCGACCTTCCCGGAAGTCGTTCGCCATGGGATCCAGCTGTCTGCTACGCTGCCTGGGAAAGCAGAGGGAGACGGCCCAAGGACTTAGGCCCCTGGGCCCAGAATGGAGTGCCGGCTGAAGGCCCTGGCTTCTGCTTCAGCCCTGGCTTCTGTCCCAGTCCCGGCCTTTGTAGCCACCGCGGGGGTGAACCCGAGATGGACGATCACTCAGAGAGAGAGAGAGAGAGAGAGAGAGAGAGACAGACAGACAGACAGACAGGCAGACAGGCGGCGATGCCCCCTGCACTGCTTCTCTCCCCAAGCGGCTGCAACGAAAGGCCAGCGCTGGGCCAGGCAGAAGCGAGGAGGCAGGAGGCAGGAGCTCCATTGAGGACTCCCACGAGGCAGGGAGGTGGGGCCCAAAGAACCTGGGCCATCAGCGGCTGCGTTCCTGGTCACAGCCTGGAGAGGTGGACTGGAAGCGGCCCTGGGGCTTTGGACGCTGGATGCAGCCGTGTGCAGGTGCGTCCTGTGGTGCCATGGTGACGGCCCGTGGGGAGTGCGCCTGCGCCTGGGGCTGTGACCCGGAAGTGCACCCGCACGCCCGGCGCCGATGCCCCGCAGTGCGCCGCTGGCAGTCAGTGCTGCGGGTCCGCTCCTGCTCGAGAGCCTGCGTAAGCGGTGAGGAGAGGAGCGGTCCTCGACGCTGCTGGCCGAGCCTGAGGGAGAGCCAGCGGCCCCAGAGTCAGGCCGGGATCAGAGAGGCTGCGTGTCCGAGGCTGCCGCGCCGTTTCCCAGGCGCGTGGCTCTTCTTTGGTCCCTGCCGGAAGCAACGGCCTTCGCGGACCTCTGACCCGGCAGCAGCACGGGCCCCCGTTGGAGGTGAGTGACGCGCGCGGCTGTTACGGTTACCCGCTGGGGGTCTTGGCTGCCCGCGTGCCTGTTGCTCTTGGGTCCCGAAGGCACGGGTGGAGTCGCGGTGGTGCTGTGCGGACGGTCTGGACGGGTCCCCAGGGTGCGAGCAGCTGTGCGGGAGCAGAGGTGGCTCGGTCTCCTCCCGGAAGGGCCCCGTGTCCCCGTCGGTTTGCTTTTTGAGGGCCCAGCCGCCCTGCTCTAGACCTCAGCGACTGTCGCTGGGAGGAACGAGAGCGAAAGTGCGTGTCTGTTTCCTGGTCTCGGAGGCCAGTTTTGGGTTCCTCGCGTTGGGTGTGATGTCAGCGCTCTGTGGGCTTTTCATGAAAGAGCCTCGTCAGGCCGAGGTGTACGGTCCGTTCCTGATCTGAGGATTTGTGTTTTAGTATGGCAAGAGTCAGGGACGTTTTTATGAACGAGGTTTTCTGTGTCGGGATAGTTGGTGGGCTTTCCCCATGTGTGTTCTGTTCTGGGATTGATTGATTGTGTAGGGTAGCCACCCTTGCATTTCCGGAGTAACTCTCGGTTGCGCACAGTGTGCTGAGCTTTGGTTGTGCTTCTGGATGGCGTCTGGTAATATTTTGTTGAAGCATGTGACACAGTCGTGACGGATCTGTGTGTGCCATTTTCCGTAGGATGTGCTTGTGTTGGATGCTGGGATAAGGCTGCTGTGATGGGATGAAATGGAAGGCTTTTCCTCTTCATCTGCTTGTCGGAAGGGTTTGCGAACCACGGATTTTAATTGTCTTTTCCATGGGCGTTCTCACCGGTGGAGCCATCTGGTCCTGGACTTTTCTTCATGTCTGTCTGGTTTGTTTGGTTCGGTTCCCCTGCTACGACAGTGTCTTTGCAAGTTATAGGTGTATTCAGAGCTTCTTGTTTCACTGTATCCAGTTTTAGTGGTTTGCGTCTTCGAGTCCATCCACTCTATCTAGGTTGACCAAATCCTGGTGGCTTTTGTTTCCGTAGTGTTTTTGGATGATTATTTTGGCAAGGTTGGTAGTGATGTATGTCCTCTCTGTCATTTCTGTTGTCAAGTCCCTTGATTCTGTTCTCCTTTTCCCCCCTGCTTCCTGTGGATCAACATTTTGTCAGGTTGACTGAGTTTTCAAGCCCTGTAGTTTGGTCTCACTGAATGTGTGTTGTGATATTTGCTGTGCCGTTGGGTAGATTTCCGTGAATCTTTTTCCTCCTTCCAGTGTCTGAAGATGTACTTTGCTGTTCTAGTGTTTGAAGACAAATTGGGTGTATGGCTCCTCCGATGCCTGTATTCTGTAATATATACCTGTATAGCAATACAGTTTCTCATGTGAAATTAGTCCTGTCAGCATGGAGAACTGTATGGATGTAGCCACTACTGGGAACATGTTGAAGGAAAGGAAGTCATTGTGTAGACAGAGAGGTCTTCACAGGCCTCTGCTTATTACTGCAGTAGGATGCACAGTCGCCAGGCTATGCAGTCTGTATATGCATGTCCTGGTGTCCATAGCCCATAATGCCTTTATTCAGTCTTCAGGGGACCGGCATGTTGGCTGATTGCATATCTTTGCATAATCTTGTGAAGTGAGCTGTAGGAAATATGCGGGCAGAGATCACTCTTTTTCCGTATGCTGATTTCATTTCCTTTGGGTGTATTCCCAGGGGTGGAGTGGCTGGTTCATATGATAACGCCTGTATTCAGATTTCTGACTTACCTCCATACTGCCTTCCACAGGGGCGATACCAGTTTACATTCCCACCAGCAGTGGATGAGGGTGCCTTTCCCCCCACATCCTCAAGGCCGTTGTCGTATCGACTTGCATTTCCCTGATGGCTAGTGATCCTGAGCATTTCTGCATGTGTTTGCTGGCCATGTAGATTTGCTTTCTTGAAATATTTAGCCCGTTGAAGTCCCTTGCCCATTTCTTGAGTGGGTGGTTTGTTTTGCTGGTGTGGAGTTTCTGGAAAGTCCCCGGCAGATGATTCTTTATCAGTTGCATGCTTTGCAACTGTTAGTTTGCCTCTTCCCTTTGCTGAGTGTCTCTTTGGCAGTGCAGAAGCGGCTCAATTTGTTGTTGTTGTGTTTTATTTATTTATTTATTTTCTGGTTTCCTCTTCTATTTCATTCTTTAATCTTTTGTGATTCTCAGCTATTGCACATCCTTGGTTAAATTGATTCCAAGCTATTGTCTTTTCTTTGTAGCTATGTGAACGGGATTGGTCCTTGAAGTCCTTTCTCAGCCGTGACATTGTCTGTGTATACAATAGGCTGCTGATGTTCTCTCCTGCCACTTTAGCACACCCTACTCTGAGTTTTGATAGTGTCTTAGTGGAATCTTTTGGATCTCCTATATATAGATCATGTCATCTGCAAATAGGGATAGTTGGGCTTCCCCCCTCCCAATATGTAACTAACATTGAGCAATGAGAGGAAAAAGTACCAACATGATAATGTGCACACCGAAAATGTCCACAGTGACCTCAGATGCTTCCTTTCTGTATTCTCTCTCTTGCTTTGTGGAAGGCACGATTTGGTCTATTTCCAACAGCATCCATACTTTAAAGGCAGGGCTAGACTGTGGAGGGCGGGGACTGGGAAGCAGACCTGTGTTCCGTAGAGAACTCTGTAGATCACAGGTGTTTCAAGTCCTTGTGCCAGTGGGTACGAAAGTGTCTGAATACATAAATTCCAGAGATTTCCTCATGCGCAAGTCAGAGACAATGCCACACAGAATGTTTGTAAGGAAGAAGAGAATGACTGGGTGCCACAATCTTTTCTAAGACCGAGTGAAACTCTTTCTCAAATTCTGGGTTAATAGGGTAGGTAATGCATATACTACCAAATTCTAAAAAAACCCTAGGAGCTGGCCTTGATGTGGTATTTTATTTGTAGCTATGTCTTCCTTTTTAAATTTCTTTACTTTTCTTGAAGATCTCTTTTATTTATTCGACATTGAGGGTTACACACAGAGGAGATGAGAGGGAGGCAGGGAGACAGGGAGGCAGGGAGACAGGGAGACAGGGAGGGAGAGAGGAGAGAAGTCTTCTATCTGCTGGTCCATTACCCAGTTGGCTGCAATGGGCGTAGCTGAGAGTATCTGAAGCCAGGAGCCTCGCTGAGATCTCCTCATGGGTGCAGAGGCACAAGGACTTGGGGCGTCTTCCGCTGCCTTCCCAGGCCGCAGCAGAGAGCTGTGTCGGAAGTGGAGCAGCCATACTCGAACTGGCGCCCATATGGGAAGCCGGCACTGCGGGCGGTGGCTTTACCCGCTGCCTCACAGTGCCGACCTTCCCGGAAGTCGTTCGCCATGGGATCCAGCTGTCTGCTACGCTGCCTGGGAAAGCAGAGGGAGACGGCCCAAGGACTTAGGCCCCTGGGCCCAGAATGGAGTGCCGGCTGAAGGCCCTGGCTTCTGTCCCAGTCCCGGCCTTTGTAGCCACCGCGGGGGTGAACCCGAGATGGACGATCACTCAGAGAGAGAGAGAGAGAGAGAGAGAGAGACAGACAGACAGGCAGGCAGACAGGCGGCGATGCCCCCTGCACTGCTTCTCTCCCCAAGCGGCTGCAACGAAAGGCCAGCGCTGGGCCAGGCAGAAGCGAGGAGGCAGGAGGCAGGAGCTCCATTGAGGACTCCCACGAGGCAGGGAGGTGGGGCCCAAAGAACCTGGGCCATCAGCGGCTGCGTTCCTGGTCACAGCCTGGAGAGGTGGACTGGAAGCGGCCCTGGGGCTTTGGACGCTGGATGCAGCCGTGTGCAGGTGCGTCCTGTGGTGCCATGGTGACGGCCCGTGGGGAGTGCGCCTGCGCCTGGGGCTGTGACCCGGAAGTGCACCCGCACGCCCGGCGCCGATGCCCCGCAGTGCGCCGCTGGCAGTCAGTGCTGCGGGTCCGCTCCTGCTCGAGAGCCTGCGTAAGCGGTGAGGAGAGGAGCGGTCCTCGACGCTGCTGGCCGAGCCTGAGGGAGAGCCAGCGGCCCCAGAGTCAGGCCGGGATCAGAGAGGCTGCGTGTCCGAGGCTGCCGCGCCGTTTCCCAGGCGCGTGGCTCTTCTTTGGTCCCTGCCGGAAGCAACGGCCTTCGCGGACCTCTGACCCGGCAGCAGCACGGGCCCCCGTTGGAGGTGAGTGACGCGCGCGGCTGTTACGGTTACCCGCTGGGGGTCTTGGCTGCCCGCGTGCCTGTTGCTCTTGGGTCCCGAAGGCACGGGTGGAGTCGCGGTGGTGCTGTGCGGACGGTCTGGACGGGTCCCCAGGGTGCGAGCAGCTGTGCGGGAGCAGAGGTGGCTCGGTCTCCTCCCGGAAGGGCCCCGCGTCCCCGTCGGTTTGCTTTTTGAGGGCCCAGCCGCCCTGCTCTAGACCTCAGCGACTGTCGCTGGGAGGAACGAGAGCGAAAGTGCGTGTCTGTTTCCTGGTCTCGGAGGCCAGTTTTGGGTTCCTCGCGTTGGGTGTGATGTCAGCGCTCTGTGGGCTTTTCATGAAAGAGCCTCGTCAGGCCGAGGTGTACGGTCCGTTCCTGATCTGAGGATTTGTGTTTTAGTATGGCAAGAGTCAGGGACGTTTTTATGAACGAGGTTTTCTGTGTCGGGATAGTTGGTGGGCTTTCCCCATGTGTGTTCTGTTCTGGGATTGATTGATTGTGTAGGGTAGCCACCCTTGCATTTCCGGAGTAACTCTCGGTTGCGCACAGTGTGCTGAGCTTTGGTTGTGCTTCTGGATGGCGTCTGGTAATATTTTGTTGAAGCATGTGACACAGTCGTGACGGATCTGTGTGTGCCATTTTCCGTAGGATGTGCTTGTGTTGGATGCTGGGATAAGGCTGCTGTGATGGGATGAAATGGAAGGCTTTTCCTCTTCATCTGCTTGTCGGAAGGGTTTGCGAACCACGGATTTTAATTGTCTTTTCCATGGGCGTTCTCACCGGTGGAGCCATCGGGTCCTGGACTTTTCTTCATGTCTGTCTGGTTTGTTTGGTTCGGTTCCCCTGCTACGACAGTGTCTTTGCAAGTTATAGGTGTATTCAGAGCTTCTTGTTTCACTGTATCCAGTTTTAGTGGTTTGCGTCTTCGAGTCCATCCACTCTATCTAGGTTGACCAAATCCTGGTGGCTTTTGTTTCCGTAGTGTTTTTGGATGATTATTTTGGCAAGGTTGGTAGTGATGTATGTCCTCTCTGTCATTTCTGTTGTCAAGTCCCTTGATTCTGTTCTCCTTTTCCCCCCTGCTTCCTGTGGATCAACATTTTGTCAGGTTGACTGAGTTTTCAAGCCCTGTAGTTTGGTCTCACTGAATGTGTGTTGTGATATTTGCTGTGCCGTTGGGTAGATTTCCGTGAATCTTTTTCCTCCTTCCAGTGTCTGAAGATGTACTTTGCTGTTCTAGTGTTTGAAGACAAATTGGGTGTATGGCTCCTCCGATGCCTGTATTCTGTAATATATACCTGTATAGCAATACAGTTTCTCATGTGAAATTAGTCCTGTCAGCATGGAGAACTGTATGGATGTAGCCACTACTGGGAACATGTTGAAGGAAAGGAAGTCATTGTGTAGACAGAGAGGTCTTCACAGGCCTCTGCTTATTACTGCAGTAGGATGCACAGTCGCCAGGCTATGCAGTCTGTATATGCATGTCCTGGTGTCCATAGCCCATAATGCCTTTATTCAGTCTTCAGGGGACCGGCATGTTGGCTGATTGCGTATCTTTGCATAATCTTGTGAAGTGAGCTGTAGGAAATATGCGGGCAGAGATCACTCTTTTTCCGTATGCTGATTTCATTTCCTTTGGGTGTATTCCCAGGGGTGGAGTGGCTGGTTCATATGATAACGCCTGTATTCAGATTTCTGACTTACCTCCATACTGCCTTCCACAGGGGCGATACCAGTTTACATTCCCACCAGCAGTGGATGAGGGTGCCTTTCCCCCCACATCCTCAAGGCCGTTGTCGTATCGACTTGCATTTCCCTGATGGCTAGTGATCCTGAGCATTTCTGCATGTGTTTGCTGGCCATGTAGATTTGCTTTCTTGAAATATTTAGCCCGTTGAAGTCCCTTGCCCATTTCTTGAGTGGGTGGTTTGTTTTGCTGGTGTGGAGTTTCTGGAAAGTCCCCGGCAGATGATTCTTTATCAGTTGCATGCTTTGCAACTGTTAGTTTGCCTCTTCCCTTTGCTGAGTGTCTCTTTGGCAGTGCAGAAGCGGCTCAATTTGTTGTTGTTGTGTTTTATTTATTTATTTATTTTCTGGTTTCCTCTTCTATTTCATTCTTTAATCTTTTGTGATTCTCAGCTATTGCACATCCTTGGTTAAATTGATTCCAAGCTATTGTCTTTTCTTTGTAGCTATGTGAACGGGATTGGTCCTTGAAGTCCTTTCTCAGCCGTGACATTGTCTGTGTATACAATAGGCTGCTGATGTTCTCTCCTGCCACTTTAGCACACCCTACTCTGAGTTTTGATAGTGTCTTAGTGGAATCTTTTGGATCTCCTATATATAGATCATGTCATCTGCAAATAGGGATAGTTGGGCTTCCCCCCTCCCAATATGTAACTAACATTGAGCAATGAGAGGAAAAAGTACCAACATGATAATGTGCACACCGAAAATGTCCACAGTGACCTCAGATGCTTCCTTTCTGTATTCTCTCTCTTGCTTTGTGGAAGGCACGATTTGGTCTATTTCCAACAGCATCCATACTTTAAAGGCAGGGCTAGACTGTGGAGGGCGGGGACTGGGAAGCAGACCTGTGTTCCGTAGAGAACTCTGTAGATCACAGGTGTTTCAAGTCCTTGTGCCAGTGGGTACGAAAGTGTCTGAATACATAAATTCCAGAGATTTCCTCATGCGCAAGTCAGAGACAATGCCACACAGAATGTTTGTAAGGAAGAAGAGAATGACTGGGTGCCACAATCTTTTCTAAGACCGAGTGAAACTCTTTCTCAAATTCTGGGTTAATAGGGTAGGTAATGCATATACTACCAAATTCTAAAAAAACCCTAGGAGCTGGCCTTGATGTGGTATTTTATTTGTAGCTATGTCTTCCTTTTTAAATTTCTTTACTTTTCTTGAAGATCTCTTTTATTTATTCGACATTGAGGGTTACACACAGAGGAGATGAGAGGGAGGCAGGGAGACAGGGAGGCAGGGAGACAGGGAGACAGGGAGGGAGAGAGGAGAGAAGTCTTCTATCTGCTGGTCCATTACCCAGTTGGCTGCAATGGGCGTAGCTGAGAGTATCTGAAGCCAGGAGCCTCGCTGAGATCTCCTCATGGGTGCAGAGGCACAAGGACTTGGGGCGTCTTCCGCTGCCTTCCCAGGCCGCAGCAGAGAGCTGTGTCGGAAGTGGAGCAGCCATACTCGAACTGGCGCCCATATGGGAAGCCGGCACTGCGGGCGGTGGCTTTACCCGCTGCCTCACAGTGCCGACCTTCCCGGAAGTCGTTCGCCATGGGATCCAGCTGTCTGCTACGCTGCCTGGGAAAGCAGAGGGAGACGGCCCAAGGACTTAGGCCCCTGGGCCCAGAATGGAGTGCCGGCTGAAGGCCCTGGCTTCTGCTTCAGCCCTGGCTTCTGTCCCAGTCCCGGCCTTTGTAGCCACCGCGGGGGTGAACCCGAGATGGACGATCACTCAGAGAGAGAGAGAGAGAGAGAGAGAGAGAGACAGACAGACAGACAGGCAGACAGGCGGCGATGCCCCCTGCACTGCTTCTCTCCCCAAGCGGCTGCAACGAAAGGCCAGCGCTGGGCCAGGCAGAAGCGAGGAGGCAGGAGGCAGGAGCTCCATTGAGGACTCCCACGAGGCAGGGAGGTGGGGCCCAAAGAACCTGGGCCATCAGCGGCTGCGTTCCTGGTCACAGCATGGAGAGGTGGACTGGAAGCAGCCCTGGGGCTTTGGACGCTGGATGCAGCCGTGTGCAGGTGCGTCCTGTGGTGCCATGGTGACGGCCCGTGGGGAGTGCGCCTGCGCCTGGGGCTGTGACCCGGAAGTGCACCCGCACGCCCGGCGCCGATGCCCCGCAGTGCTCCGCTGGCAGTCAGTGCTGCGGGTCCGCTCCTGCTCGAGAGCCTGCGTAAGCGGTGAGGAGAGGAGCGGTCCTCGACGCTGCTGGCCGAGCCTGAGGGAGAGCCAGCGGCCCCAGAGTCAGGCCGGGATCAGAGAGGCTGCGTGTCCGAGGCTGCCACGCCGTTTCCCAGGCGCGTGGCTCTTCTTTGGTCCCTGCCGGAAGCAACGGCCTTCGCGGACCTCTGACCCGGCAGCAGCACGGGCCCCCGTTGGAGGTGAGTGACGCGCGCGGCTGTTACGGTTACCCGCTGGGGGTCTTGGCTGCCCGCGTGCCTGTTGCTCTTGGGTCCCGAAGGCACGGGTGGAGTCGCGGTGGTGCTGTGCGGACGGTCTGGACGGGTCCCCAGGGTGCGAGCAGCTGTGCGGGAGCAGAGGTGGCTCGGTCTCCTCCCGGAAGGGCCCCGCGTCCCCGTCGGTTTGCTTTTTGAGGGCCCAGCCGCCCTGCTCTAGACCTCAGCGACTGTCGCTGGGAGGAACGAGAGCGAAAGTGCGTGTCTGTTTCCTGGTCTCGGAGGCCAGTTTTGGGTTCCTCGCGTTGGGTGTGATGTCAGCGCTCTGTGGGCTTTTCATGAAAGAGCCTCGTCAGGCCGAGGTGTACGGTCCGTTCCTGATCTGAGGATTTGTGTTTTAGTATGGCAAGAGTCAGGGACGTTTTTATGAACGAGGTTTTCTGTGTCGGGATAGTTGGTGGGCTTTCCCCATGTGTGTTCTGTTCTGGGATTGATTGATTGTGTAGGGTAGCCACCCTTGCATTTCCGGAGTAACTCTCGGTTGCGCACAGTGTGCTGAGCTTTGGTTGTGCTTCTGGATGGCGTCTGGTAATATTTTGTTGAAGCATGTGACACAGTCGTGACGGATCTGTGTGTGCCATTTTCCGTAGGATGTGCTTGTGTTGGATGCTGGGATAAGGCTGCTGTGATGGGATGAAATGGAAGGCTTTTCCTCTTCATCTGCTTGTCGGAAGGGTTTGCGAACCACGGATTTTAATTGTCTTTTCCATGGGCGTTCTCACCGGTGGAGCCATCGGGTCCTGGACTTTTCTTCATGTCTGTCTGGTTTGTTTGGTTCGGTTCCCCTGCTACGACAGTGTCTTTGCAAGTTATAGGTGTATTCAGAGCTTCTTGTTTCACTGTATCCAGTTTTAGTGGTTTGCGTCTTCGAGTCCATCCACTCTATCTAGGTTGACCAAATCCTGGTGGCTTTTGTTTCCGTAGTGTTTTTGGATGATTATTTTGGCAAGGTTGGTAGTGATGTATGTCCTCTCTGTCATTTCTGTTGTCAAGTCCCTTGATTCTGTTCTCCTTTTCCCCCCTGCTTCCTGTGGATCAACATTTTGTCAGGTTGACTGAGTTTTCAAGCCCTGTAGTTTGGTCTCACTGAATGTGTGTTGTGATATTTGCTGTGCCGTTGGGTAGATTTCCGTGAATCTTTTTCCTCCTTCCAGTGTCTGAAGATGTACTTTGCTGTTCTAGTGTTTGAAGACAAATTGGGTGTATGGCTCCTCCGATGCCTGTATTCTGTAATATATACCTGTATAGCAATACAGTTTCTCATGTGAAATTAGTCCTGTCAGCATGGAGAACTGTATGGATGTAGCCACTACTGGGAACATGTTGAAGGAAAGGAAGTCATTGTGTAGACAGAGAGGTCTTCACAGGCCTCTGCTTATTACTGCAGTAGGATGCACAGTCGCCAGGCTATGCAGTCTGTATATGCATGTCCTGGTGTCCATAGCCCATAATGCCTTTATTCAGTCTTCAGGGGACCGGCATGTTGGCTGATTGCGTATCTTTGCATAATCTTGTGAAGTGAGCTGTAGGAAATATGCGGGCAGAGATCACTCTTTTTCCGTATGCTGATTTCATTTCCTTTGGGTGTATTCCCAGGGGTGGAGTGGCTGGTTCATATGATAACGCCTGTATTCAGATTTCTGACTTACCTCCATACTGCCTTCCACAGGGGCGATACCAGTTTACATTCCCACCAGCAGTGGATGAGGGTGCCTTTCCCCCCACATCCTCAAGGCCGTTGTCGTATCGACTTGCATTTCCCTGATGGCTAGTGATCCTGAGCATTTCTGCATGTGTTTGCTGGCCATGTAGATTTGCTTTCTTGAAATATTTAGCCCGTTGAAGTCCCTTGCCCATTTCTTGAGTGGGTGGTTTGTTTTGCTGGTGTGGAGTTTCTGGAAAGTCCCCGGCAGATGATTCTTTATCAGTTGCATGCTTTGCAACTGTTAGTTTGCCTCTTCCCTTTGCTGAGTGTCTCTTTGGCAGTGCAGAAGCGGCTCAATTTGTTGTTGTTGTGTTTTATTTATTTATTTATTTTCTGGTTTCCTCTTCTATTTCATTCTTTAATCTTTTGTGATTCTCAGCTATTGCACATCCTTGGTTAAATTGATTCCAAGCTATTGTCTTTTCTTTGTAGCTATGTGAACGGGATTGGTCCTTGAAGTCCTTTCTCAGCCGTGACATTGTCTGTGTATACAATAGGCTGCTGATGTTCTCTCCTGCCACTTTAGCACACCCTACTCTGAGTTTTGATAGTGTCTTAGTGGAATCTTTTGGATCTCCTATATATAGATCATGTCATCTGCAAATAGGGATAGTTGGGCTTCCCCCCTCCCAATATGTAACTAACATTGAGCAATGAGAGGAAAAAGTACCAACATGATAATGTGCACACCGAAAATGTCCACAGTGACCTCAGATGCTTCCTTTCTGTATTCTCTCTCTTGCTTTGTGGAAGGCACGATTTGGTCTATTTCCAACAGCATCCATACTTTAAAGGCAGGGCTAGACTGTGGAGGGCGGGGACTGGGAAGCAGACCTGTGTTCCGTAGAGAACTCTGTAGATCACAGGTGTTTCAAGTCCTTGTGCCAGTGGGTACGAAAGTGTCTGAATACATAAATTCCAGAGATTTCCTCATGCGCAAGTCAGAGACAATGCCACACAGAATGTTTGTAAGGAAGAAGAGAATGACTGGGTGCCACAATCTTTTCTAAGACCGAGTGAAACTCTTTCTCAAATTCTGGGTTAATAGGGTAGGTAATGCATATACTACCAAATTCTAAAAAAACCCTAGGAGCTGGCCTTGATGTGGTATTTTATTTGTAGCTATGTCTTCCTTTTTAAATTTCTTTACTTTTCTTGAAGATCTCTTTTATTTATTCGACATTGAGGGTTACACACAGAGGAGATGAGAGGGAGGCAGGGAGACAGGGAGGCAGGGAGACAGGGAGACAGGGAGGGAGAGAGGAGAGAAGTCTTCTATCTGCTGGTCCATTACCCAGTTGGCTGCAATGGGCGTAGCTGAGAGTATCTGAAGCCAGGAGCCTCGCTGAGATCTCCTCATGGGTGCAGAGGCACAAGGACTTGGGGCGTCTTCCGCTGCCTTCCCAGGCCGCAGCAGAGAGCTGTGTCGGAAGTGGAGCAGCCATACTCGAACTGGCGCCCATATGGGAAGCCGGCACTGCGGGCGGTGGCTTTACCCGCTGCCTCACAGTGCCGACCTTCCCGGAAGTCGTTCGCCATGGGATCCAGCTGTCTGCTACGCTGCCTGGGAAAGCAGAGGGAGACGGCCCAAGGACTTAGGCCCCTGGGCCCAGAATGGAGTGCCGGCTGAAGGCCCTGGCTTCTGCTTCAGCCCTGGCTTCTGTCCCAGTCCCGGCCTTTGTAGCCACCGCGGGGGTGAACCCGAGATGGACGATCACTCAGAGAGAGAGAGAGAGAGAGAGAGAGAGAGACAGACAGACAGACAGGCAGACAGGCGGCGATGCCCCCTGCACTGCTTCTCTCCCCAAGCGGCTGCAACGAAAGGCCAGCGCTGGGCCAGGCAGAAGCGAGGAGGCAGGAGGCAGGAGCTCCATTGAGGACTCCCACGAGGCAGGGAGGTGGGGCCCAAAGAACCTGGGCCATCAGCGGCTGCGTTCCTGGTCACAGCATGGAGAGGTGGACTGGAAGCAGCCCTGGGGCTTTGGACGCTGGATGCAGCCGTGTGCAGGTGCGTCCTGTGGTGCCATGGTGACGGCCCGTGGGGAGTGCGCCTGCGCCTGGGGCTGTGACCCGGAAGTGCACCCGCACGCCCGGCGCCGATGCCCCGCAGTGCTCCGCTGGCAGTCAGTGCTGCGGGTCCGCTCCTGCTCGAGAGCCTGCGTAAGCGGTGAGGAGAGGAGCGGTCCTCGACGCTGCTGGCCGAGCCTGAGGGAGAGCCAGCGGCCCCAGAGTCAGGCCGGGATCAGAGAGGCTGCGTGTCCGAGGCTGCCACGCCGTTTCCCAGGCGCGTGGCTCTTCTTTGGTCCCTGCCGGAAGCAACGGCCTTCGCGGACCTCTGACCCGGCAGCAGCACGGGCCCCCGTTGGAGGTGAGTGACGCGCGCGGCTGTTACGGTTACCCGCTGGGGGTCTTGGCTGCCCGCGTGCCTGTTGCTCTTGGGTCCCGAAGGCACGGGTGGAGTCGCGGTGGTGCTGTGCGGACGGTCTGGACGGGTCCCCAGGGTGCGAGCAGCTGTGCGGGAGCAGAGGTGGCTCGGTCTCCTCCCGGAAGGGCCCCGCGTCCCCGTCGGTTTGCTTTTTGAGGGCCCAGCCGCCCTGCTCTAGACCTCAGCGACTGTCGCTGGGAGGAACGAGAGCGAAAGTGCGTGTCTGTTTCCTGGTCTCGGAGGCCAGTTTTGGGTTCCTCGCGTTGGGTGTGATGTCAGCGCTCTGTGGGCTTTTCATGAAAGAGCCTCGTCAGGCCGAGGTGTACGGTCCGTTCCTGATCTGAGGATTTGTGTTTTAGTATGGCAAGAGTCAGGGACGTTTTTATGAACGAGGTTTTCTGTGTCGGGATAGTTGGTGGGCTTTCCCCATGTGTGTTCTGTTCTGGGATTGATTGATTGTGTAGGGTAGCCACCCTTGCATTTCCGGAGTAACTCTCGGTTGCGCACAGTGTGCTGAGCTTTGGTTGTGCTTCTGGATGGCGTCTGGTAATATTTTGTTGAAGCATGTGACACAGTCGTGACGGATCTGTGTGTGCCATTTTCCGTAGGATGTGCTTGTGTTGGATGCTGGGATAAGGCTGCTGTGATGGGATGAAATGGAAGGCTTTTCCTCTTCATCTGCTTGTCGGAAGGGTTTGCGAACCACGGATTTTAATTGTCTTTTCCATGGGCGTTCTCACCGGTGGAGCCATCGGGTCCTGGACTTTTCTTCATGTCTGTCTGGTTTGTTTGGTTCGGTTCCCCTGCTACGACAGTGTCTTTGCAAGTTATAGGTGTATTCAGAGCTTCTTGTTTCACTGTATCCAGTTTTAGTGGTTTGCGTCTTCGAGTCCATCCACTCTATCTAGGTTGACCAAATCCTGGTGGCTTTTGTTTCCGTAGTGTTTTTGGATGATTATTTTGGCAAGGTTGGTAGTGATGTATGTCCTCTCTGTCATTTCTGTTGTCAAGTCCCTTGATTCTGTTCTCCTTTTCCCCCCTGCTTCCTGTGGATCAACATTTTGTCAGGTTGACTGAGTTTTCAAGCCCTGTAGTTTGGTCTCACTGAATGTGTGTTGTGATATTTGCTGTGCCGTTGGGTAGATTTCCGTGAATCTTTTTCCTCCTTCCAGTGTCTGAAGATGTACTTTGCTGTTCTAGTGTTTGAAGACAAATTGGGTGTATGGCTCCTCCGATGCCTGTATTCTGTAATATATACCTGTATAGCAATACAGTTTCTCATGTGAAATTAGTCCTGTCAGCATGGAGAACTGTATGGATGTAGCCACTACTGGGAACATGTTGAAGGAAAGGAAGTCATTGTGTAGACAGAGAGGTCTTCACAGGCCTCTGCTTATTACTGCAGTAGGATGCACAGTCGCCAGGCTATGCAGTCTGTATATGCATGTCCTGGTGTCCATAGCCCATAATGCCTTTATTCAGTCTTCAGGGGACCGGCATGTTGGCTGATTGCGTATCTTTGCATAATCTTGTGAAGTGAGCTGTAGGAAATATGCGGGCAGAGATCACTCTTTTTCCGTATGCTGATTTCATTTCCTTTGGGTGTATTCCCAGGGGTGGAGTGGCTGGTTCATATGATAACGCCTGTATTCAGATTTCTGACTTACCTCCATACTGCCTTCCACAGGGGCGATACCAGTTTACATTCCCACCAGCAGTGGATGAGGGTGCCTTTCCCCCCACATCCTCAAGGCCGTTGTCGTATCGACTTGCATTTCCCTGATGGCTAGTGATCCTGAGCATTTCTGCATGTGTTTGCTGGCCATGTAGATTTGCTTTCTTGAAATATTTAGCCCGTTGAAGTCCCTTGCCCATTTCTTGAGTGGGTGGTTTGTTTTGCTGGTGTGGAGTTTCTGGAAAGTCCCCGGCAGATGATTCTTTATCAGTTGCATGCTTTGCAACTGTTAGTTTGCCTCTTCCCTTTGCTGAGTGTCTCTTTGGCAGTGCAGAAGCGGCTCAATTTGTTGTTGTTGTGTTTTATTTATTTATTTATTTTCTGGTTTCCTCTTCTATTTCATTCTTTAATCTTTTGTGATTCTCAGCTATTGCACATCCTTGGTTAAATTGATTCCAAGCTATTGTCTTTTCTTTGTAGCTATGTGAACGGGATTGGTCCTTGAAGTCCTTTCTCAGCCGTGACATTGTCTGTGTATACAATAGGCTGCTGATGTTCTCTCCTGCCACTTTAGCACACCCTACTCTGAGTTTTGATAGTGTCTTAGTGGAATCTTTTGGATCTCCTATATATAGATCATGTCATCTGCAAATAGGGATAGTTGGGCTTCCCCCCTCCCAATATGTAACTAACATTGAGCAATGAGAGGAAAAAGTACCAACATGATAATGTGCACACCGAAAATGTCCACAGTGACCTCAGATGCTTCCTTTCTGTATTCTCTCTCTTGCTTTGTGGAAGGCACGATTTGGTCTATTTCCAACAGCATCCATACTTTAAAGGCAGGGCTAGACTGTGGAGGGCGGGGACTGGGAAGCAGACCTGTGTTCCGTAGAGAACTCTGTAGATCACAGGTGTTTCAAGTCCTTGTGCCAGTGGGTACGAAAGTGTCTGAATACATAAATTCCAGAGATTTCCTCATGCGCAAGTCAGAGACAATGCCACACAGAATGTTTGTAAGGAAGAAGAGAATGACTGGGTGCCACAATCTTTTCTAAGACCGAGTGAAACTCTTTCTCAAATTCTGGGTTAATAGGGTAGGTAATGCATATACTACCAAATTCTAAAAAAACCCTAGGAGCTGGCCTTGATGTGGTATTTTATTTGTAGCTATGTCTTCCTTTTTAAATTTCTTTACTTTTCTTGAAGATCTCTTTTATTTATTCGACATTGAGGGTTACACACAGAGGAGATGAGAGGGAGGCAGGGAGACAGGGAGGCAGGGAGACAGGGAGACAGGGAGGGAGAGAGGAGAGAAGTCTTCTATCTGCTGGTCCATTACCCAGTTGGCTGCAATGGGCGTAGCTGAGAGTATCTGAAGCCAGGAGCCTCGCTGAGATCTCCTCATGGGTGCAGAGGCACAAGGACTTGGGGCGTCTTCCGCTGCCTTCCCAGGCCGCAGCAGAGAGCTGTGTCGGAAGTGGAGCAGCCATACTCGAACTGGCGCCCATATGGGAAGCCGGCACTGCGGGCGGTGGCTTTACCCGCTGCCTCACAGTGCCGACCTTCCCGGAAGTCGTTCGCCATGGGATCCAGCTGTCTGCTACGCTGCCTGGGAAAGCAGAGGGAGACGGCCCAAGGACTTAGGCCCCTGGGCCCAGAATGGAGTGCCGGCTGAAGGCCCTGGCTTCTGCTTCAGCCCTGGCTTCTGTCCCAGTCCCGGCCTTTGTAGCCACCGCGGGGGTGAACCCAAGATGGACGATCACTCAGAGAGAGAGAGAGAGAGAGAGAGAGAGAGAGACAGACAGACAGACAGGCAGACAGGCGGCGATGCCCCCTGCACTGCTTCTCTCCCCAAGCGGCTGCAACGAAAGGCCAGCGCTGGGCCAGGCAGAAGCGAGGAGGCAGGAGGCAGGAGCTCCATTGAGGACTCCCACGAGGCAGGGAGGTGGGGCCCAAAGAACCTGGGCCATCAGCGGCTGCGTTCCTGGTCACAGCATGGAGAGGTGGACTGGAAGCGGCCCTGGGGCTTTGGACGCTGGATGCAGCCGTGTGCAGGTGCGTCCTGTGGTGCCATGGTGACGTCCCGTGGGGAGTGCGCCTGCGCCTGGGGCTGTGACCCGGAAGTGCACCCGCACGCCCGGCGCCGATGCCCCGCAGTGCTCCGCTGGCAGTCAGTGCTGCGGGTCCGCTCCTGCTCGAGAGCCTGCGTAAGCGGTGAGGAGAGGAGCGGTCCTCGACGCTGCTGGCCGAGCCTGAGGGAGAGCCAGCGGCCCCAGAGTCAGGCCGGGATCAGAGAGGCTGCGTGTCCGAGGCTGCCGCGCCGTTTCCCAGGCGCGTGGCTCTTCTTTGGTCCCTGCCGGAAGCAACGGCCTTCGCGGACCTCTGACCCGGCAGCAGCACGGGCCCCCGTTGGAGGTGAGTGACGCGCGCGGCTGTTACGGTTACCCGCTGGGGGTCTTGGCTGCCCGCGTGCCTGTTGCTCTTGGGTCCCGAAGGCACGGGTGGAGTCGCGGTGGTGCTGTGCGGACGGTCTGGACGGGTCCCCAGGGTGCGAGCAGCTGTGCGGGAGCAGAGGTGGCTCGGTCTCCTCCCGGAAGGGCCCCGCGTCCCCGTCGGTTTGCTTTTTGAGGGCCCAGCCGCCCTGCTCTAGACCTCAGCGACTGTCGCTGGGAGGAACGAGAGCGAAAGTGCGTGTCTGTTTCCTGGTCTCGGAGGCCAGTTTTGGGTTCCTCGCGTTGGGTGTGATGTCAGCGCTCTGTGGGCTTTTCATGAAAGAGCCTCGTCAGGCCGAGGTGTACGGTCCGTTCCTGATCTGAGGATTTGTGTTTTAGTATGGCAAGAGTCAGGGACGTTTTTATGAACGAGGTTTTCTGTGTCGGGATAGTTGGTGGGCTTTCCCCATGTGTGTTCTGTTCTGGGATTGATTGATTGTGTAGGGTAGCCACCCTTGCATTTCCGGAGTAACTCTCGGTTGCACACAGTGTGCTGAGCTTTGGTTGTGCTTCTGGATGGCGTCTGGTAATATTTTGTTGAAGCATGTGACACAGTCGTGACGGATCTGTGTGTGCCATTTTCCGTAGGATGTGCTTGTGTTGGATGCTGGGATAAGGCTGCTGTGATGGGATGAAATGGAAGGCTTTTCCTCTTCATCTGCTTGTCGGAAGGGTTTGCGAACCACGGATTTTAATTGTCTTTTCCATGGGCGTTCTCACCGGTGGAGCCATCGGGTCCTGGACTTTTCTTCATGTCTGTCTGGTTTGTTTGGTTCGGTTCCCCTGCTACGACAGTGTCTTTGCAAGTTATAGGTGTATTCAGAGCTTCTTGTTTCACTGTATCCAGTTTTAGTGGTTTGCATCTTCGAGTCCATCCACTCTATCTAGGTTGACCAAATCCTGGTGGCTTTTGTTTCCGTAGTGTTTTTGGATGATTATTTTGGCAAGGTTGGTAGTGATGTATGTCCTCTCTGTCATTTCTGTTGTCAAGTCCCTTGATTCTGTTCTCCTTTTCCCCCCTGCTTCCTGTGGATCAACATTTTGTCAGGTTGACTGAGTTTTCAAGCCCTGTAGTTTGGTCTCACTGAATGTGTGTTGTGATATTTGCTGTGCCGTTGGGTAGATTTCCGTGAATCTTTTTCCTCCTTCCAGTGTCTGAAGATGTACTTTGCTGTTCTAGTGTTTGAAGACAAATTGGGTGTATGGCTCCTCCGATGCCTGTATTCTGTAATATATACCTGTATAGCAATACAGTTTCTCATGTGAAATTAGTCCTGTCAGCATGGAGAACTGTATGGATGTAGCCACTACTGGGAACATGTTGAAGGAAAGGAAGTCATTGTGTAGACAGAGAGGTCTTCACAGGCCTCTGCTTATTACTGCAGTAGGATGCACAGTCGCCAGGCTATGCAGTCTGTATATGCATGTCCTGGTGTCCATAGCCCATAATGCCTTTATTCAGTCTTCAGGGGACCGGCATGTTGGCTGATTGCGTATCTTTGCATAATCTTGTGAAGTGAGCTGTAGGAAATATGCGGGCAGAGATCACTCTTTTTCCGTATGCTGATTTCATTTCCTTTGGGTGTATTCCCAGGGGTGGAGTGGCTGGTTCATATGATAACGCCTGTATTCAGATTTCTGACTTACCTCCATACTGCCTTCCACAGGGGCGATACCAGTTTACATTCCCACCAGCAGTGGATGAGGGTGCCTTTCCCCCCACATCCTCAAGGCCGTTGTCGTATCGACTTGCATTTCCCTGATGGCTAGTGATCCTGAGCATTTCTGCATGTGTTTGCTGGCCATGTAGATTTGCTTTCTTGAAATATTTAGCCCGTTGAAGTCCCTTGCCCATTTCTTGAGTGGGTGGTTTGTTTTGCTGGTGTGGAGTTTCTGGAAAGTCCCCGGCAGATGATTCTTTATCAGTTGCATGCTTTGCAACTGTTAGTTTGCCTCTTCCCTTTGCTGAGTGTCTCTTTGGCAGTGCAGAAGCGGCTCAATTTGTTGTTGTTGTGTTTTATTTATTTATTTATTTTCTGGTTTCCTCTTCTATTTCATTCTTTAATCTTTTGTGATTCTCAGCTATTGCACATCCTTGGTTAAATTGATTCCAAGCTATTGTCTTTTCTTTGTAGCTATGTGAACGGGATTGGTCCTTGAAGTCCTTTCTCAGCCGTGACATTGTCTGTGTATACAATAGGCTGCTGATGTTCTCTCCTGCCACTTTAGCACACCCTACTCTGAGTTTTGATAGTGTCTTAGTGGAATCTTTTGGATCTCCTATATATAGATCATGTCATCTGCAAATAGGGATAGTTGGGCTTCCCCCCTCCCAATATGTAACTAACATTGAGCAATGAGAGGAAAAAGTACCAACATGATAATGTGCACACCGAAAATGTCCACAGTGACCTCAGATGCTTCCTTTCTGTATTCTCTCTCTTGCTTTGTGGAAGGCACGATTTGGTCTATTTCCAACAGCATCCATACTTTAAAGGCAGGGCTAGACTGTGGAGGGCGGGGACTGGGAAGCAGACCTGTGTTCCGTAGAGAACTCTGTAGATCACAGGTGTTTCAAGTCCTTGTGCCAGTGGGTACGAAAGTGTCTGAATACATAAATTCCAGAGATTTCCTCATGCGCAAGTCAGAGACAATGCCACACAGAATGTTTGTAAGGAAGAAGAGAATGACTGGGTGCCACAATCTTTTCTAAGACCGAGTGAAACTCTTTCTCAAATTCTGGGTTAATAGGGTAGGTAATGCATATACTACCAAATTCTAAAAAAACCCTAGGAGCTGGCCTTGATGTGGTATTTTATTTGTAGCTATGTCTTCCTTTTTAAATTTCTTTACTTTTCTTGAAGATCTCTTTTATTTATTCGACATTGAGGGTTACACACAGAGGAGATGAGAGGGAGGCAGGGAGACAGGGAGGCAGGGAGACAGGGAGACAGGGAGGGAGAGAGGAGAGAAGTCTTCTATCTGCTGGTCCATTACCCAGTTGGCTGCAATGGGCGTAGCTGAGAGTATCTGAAGCCAGGAGCCTCGCTGAGATCTCCTCATGGGTGCAGAGGCACAAGGACTTGGGGCGTCTTCCGCTGCCTTCCCAGGCCGCAGCAGAGAGCTGTGTCGGAAGTGGAGCAGCCATACTCGAACTGGCGCCCATATGGGAAGCCGGCACTGCGGGCGGTGGCTTTACCCGCTGCCTCACAGTGCCGACCTTCCCGGAAGTCGTTCGCCATGGGATCCAGCTGTCTGCTACGCTGCCTGGGAAAGCAGAGGGAGACGGCCCAAGGACTTAGGCCCCTGGGCCCAGAATGGAGTGCCGGCTGAAGGCCCTGGCTTCTGCTTCAGCCCTGGCTTCTGTCCCAGTCCCGGCCTTTGTAGCCACCGCGGGGGTGAACCCGAGATGGACGATCACTCAGAGAGAGAGAGAGAGAGAGAGAGAGAGAGACAGACAGACAGACAGACAGGCAGACAGGCGGCGATGCCCCCTGCACTGCTTCTCTCCCCAAGCGGCTGCAACGAAAGGCCAGCGCTGGGCCAGGCAGAAGCGAGGAGGCAGGAGGCAGGAGCTCCATTGAGGACTCCCACGAGGCAGGGAGGTGGGGCCCAAAGAACCTGGGCCATCAGCGGCTGCGTTCCTGGTCACAGCATGGAGAGGTGGACTGGAAGCAGCCCTGGGGCTTTGGACGCTGGATGCAGCCGTGTGCAGGTGCGTCCTGTGGTGCCATGGTGACGGCCCGTGGGGAGTGCGCCTGCGCCTGGGGCTGTGACCCGGAAGTGCACCCGCACGCCCGGCGCCGATGCCCCGCAGTGCTCCGCTGGCAGTCAGTGCTGCGGGTCCGCTCCTGCTCGAGAGCCTGCGTAAGCGGTGAGGAGAGGAGCGGTCCTCGACGCTGCTGGCCGAGCCTGAGGGAGAGCCAGCGGCCCCAGAGTCAGGCCGGGATCAGAGAGGCTGTGTGTCCGAGGCTGCCACGCCGTTTCCCAGGCGCGTGGCTCTTCTTTGGTCCCTGCCGGAAGCAACGGCCTTCGCGGACCTCTGACCCGGCAGCAGCACGGGCCCCCGTTGGAGGTGAGTGACGCGCGCGGCTGTTACGGTTACCCGCTGGGGGTCTTGGCTGCCCGCGTGCCTGTTGCTCTTGGGTCCCGAAGGCACGGGTGGAGTCGCGGTGGTGCTGTGCGGACGGTCTGGACGGGTCCCCAGGGTGCGAGCAGCTGTGCGGGAGCAGAGGTGGCTCGGTCTCCTCCCGGAAGGGCCCCGCGTCCCCGTCGGTTTGCTTTTTGAGGGCCCAGCCGCCCTGCTCTAGACCTCAGCGACTGTCGCTGGGAGGAACGAGAGCGAAAGTGCGTGTCTGTTTCCTGGTCTCGGAGGCCAGTTTTGGGTTCCTCGCGTTGGGTGTGATGTCAGCGCTCTGTGGGCTTTTCATGAAAGAGCCTCGTCAGGCCGAGGTGTACGGTCCGTTCCTGATCTGAGGATTTGTGTTTTAGTATGGCAAGAGTCAGGGACGTTTTTATGAACGAGGTTTTCTGTGTCGGGATAGTTGGTGGGCTTTCCCCATGTGTGTTCTGTTCTGGGATTGATTGATTGTGTAGGGTAGCCACCCTTGCATTTCCGGAGTAACTCTCGGTTGCGCACAGTGTGCTGAGCTTTGGTTGTGCTTCTGGATGGCGTCTGGTAATATTTTGTTGAAGCATGTGACACAGTCGTGACGGATCTGTGTGTGCCATTTTCCGTAGGATGTGCTTGTGTTGGATGCTGGGATAAGGCTGCTGTGATGGGATGAAATGGAAGGCTTTTCCTCTTCATCTGCTTGTCGGAAGGGTTTGCGAACCACGGATTTTAATTGTCTTTTCCATGGGCGTTCTCACCGGTGGAGCCATCGGGTCCTGGACTTTTCTTCATGTCTGCCTGGTTTGTTTGGTTCGGTTCCCCTGCTACGACAGTGTCTTTGCAAGTTATAGGTGTATTCAGAGCTTCTTGTTTCACTGTATCCAGTTTTAGTGGTTTGCGTCTTCGAGTCCATCCACTCTATCTAGGTTGACCAAATCCTGGTGGCTTTTGTTTCCGTAGTGTTTTTGGATGATTATTTTGGCAAGGTTGGTAGTGATGTATGTCCTCTCTGTCATTTCTGTTGTCAAGTCCCTTGATTCTGTTCTCCTTTTCCCCCCTGCTTCCTGTGGATCAACATTTTGTCAGGTTGACTGAGTTTTCAAGCCCTGTAGTTTGGTCTCACTGAATGTGTGTTGTGATATTTGCTGTGCCGTTGGGTAGATTTCCGTGAATCTTTTTCCTCCTTCCAGTGTCTGAAGATGTACTTTGCTGTTCTAGTGTTTGAAGACAAATTGGGTGTATGGCTCCTCCGATGCCTGTATTCTGTAATATATACCTGTATAGCAATACAGTTTCTCATGTGAAATTAGTCCTGTCAGCATGGAGAACTGTATGGATGTAGCCACTACTGGGAACATGTTGAAGGAAAGGAAGTCATTGTGTAGACAGAGAGGTCTTCACAGGCCTCTGCTTATTACTGCAGTAGGATGCACAGTCGCCAGGCTATGCAGTCTGTATATGCATGTCCTGGTGTCCATAGCCCATAATGCCTTTATTCAGTCTTCAGGGGACCGGCATGTTGGCTGATTGCGTATCTTTGCATAATCTTGTGAAGTGAGCTGTAGGAAATATGCGGGCAGAGATCACTCTTTTTCCGTATGCTGATTTCATTTCCTTTGGGTGTATTCCCAGGGGTGGAGTGGCTGGTTCATATGATAACGCCTGTATTCAGATTTCTGACTTACCTCCATACTGCCTTCCACAGGGGCGATACCAGTTTACATTCCCACCAGCAGTGGATGAGGGTGCCTTTCCCCCCACATCCTCAAGGCCGTTGTCGTATCGACTTGCATTTCCCTGATGGCTAGTGATCCTGAGCATTTCTGCATGTGTTTGCTGGCCATGTAGATTTGCTTTCTTGAAATATTTAGCCCGTTGAAGTCCCTTGCCCATTTCTTGAGTGGGTGGTTTGTTTTGCTGGTGTGGAGTTTCTGGAAAGTCCCCGGCAGATGATTCTTTATCAGTTGCATGCTTTGCAACTGTTAGTTTGCCTCTTCCCTTTGCTGAGTGTCTCTTTGGCAGTGCAGAAGCGGCTCAATTTGTTGTTGTTGTGTTTTATTTATTTATTTATTTTCTGGTTTCCTCTTCTATTTCATTCTTTAATCTTTTGTGATTCTCAGCTATTGCACATCCTTGGTTAAATTGATTCCAAGCTATTGTCTTTTCTTTGTAGCTATGTGAACGGGATTGGTCCTTGAAGTCCTTTCTCAGCCGTGACATTGTCTGTGTATACAATAGGCTGCTGATGTTCTCTCCTGCCACTTTAGCACACCCTACTCTGAGTTTTGATAGTGTCTTAGTGGAATCTTTTGGATCTCCTATATATAGATCATGTCATCTGCAAATAGGGATAGTTGGGCTTCCCCCCTCCCAATATGTAACTAACATTGAGCAATGAGAGGAAAAAGTACCAACATGATAATGTGCACACCGAAAATGTCCACAGTGACCTCAGATGCTTCCTTTCTGTATTCTCTCTCTTGCTTTGTGGAAGGCACGATTTGGTCTATTTCCAACAGCATCCATACTTTAAAGGCAGGGCTAGACTGTGGAGGGCGGGGACTGGGAAGCAGACCTGTGTTCCGTAGAGAACTCTGTAGATCACAGGTGTTTCAAGTCCTTGTGCCAGTGGGTACGAAAGTGTCTGAATACATAAATTCCAGAGATTTCCTCATGCGCAAGTCAGAGACAATGCCACACAGAATGTTTGTAAGGAAGAAGAGAATGACTGGGTGCCACAATCTTTTCTAAGACCGAGTGAAACTCTTTCTCAAATTCTGGGTTAATAGGGTAGGTAATGCATATACTACCAAATTCTAAAAAAACCCTAGGAGCTGGCCTTGATGTGGTATTTTATTTGTAGCTATGTCTTCCTTTTTAAATTTCTTTACTTTTCTTGAAGATCTCTTTTATTTATTCGACATTGAGGGTTACACACAGAGGAGATGAGAGGGAGGCAGGGAGACAGGGAGGCAGGGAGACAGGGAGACAGGGAGGGAGAGAGGAGAGAAGTCTTCTATCTGCTGGTCCATTACCCAGTTGGCTGCAATGGGCGTAGCTGAGAGTATCTGAAGCCAGGAGCCTCGCTGAGATCTCCTCATGGGTGCAGAGGCACAAGGACTTGGGGCGTCTTCCGCTGCCTTCCCAGGCCGCAGCAGAGAGCTGTGTCGGAAGTGGAGCAGCCATACTCGAACTGGCGCCCATATGGGAAGCCGGCACTGCGGGCGGTGGCTTTACCCGCTGCCTCACAGTGCCGACCTTCCCGGAAGTCGTTCGCCATGGGATCCAGCTGTCTGCTACGCTGCCTGGGAAAGCAGAGGGAGACGGCCCAAGGACTTAGGCCCCTGGGCCCAGAATGGAGTGCCGGCTGAAGGCCCTGGCTTCTGCTTCAGCCCTGGCTTCTGTCCCAGTCCCGGCCTTTGTAGCCACCGCGGGGGTGAACCCGAGATGGACGATCACTCAGAGAGAGAGAGAGAGAGAGAGAGACAGACAGACAGACAGGCAGACAGGCGGCGATGCCCCCTGCACTGCTTCTCTCCCCAAGCGGCTGCAACGAAAGGCCAGCGCTGGGCCAGGCAGAAGCGAGGAGGCAGGAGGCAGGAGCTCCATTGAGGACTCCCACGAGGCAGGGAGGTGGGGCCCAAAGAACCTGGGCCATCAGCGGCTGCGTTCCTGGTCACAGCATGGAGAGGTGGACTGGAAGCAGCCCTGGGGCTTTGGACGCTGGATGCAGCCGTGTGCAGGTGCGTCCTGTGGTGCCATGGTGACGGCCCGTGGGGAGTGCGCCTGCGCCTGGGGCTGTGACCCGGAAGTGCACCCGCACGCCCGGCGCCGATGCCCCGCAGTGCTCCGCTGGCAGTCAGTGCTGCGGGTCCGCTCCTGCTCGAGAGCCTGCGTAAGCGGTGAGGAGAGGAGCGGTCCTCGACGCTGCTGGCCGAGCCTGAGGGAGAGCCAGCGGCCCCAGAGTCAGGCCGGGATCAGAGAGGCTGTGTGTCCGAGGCTGCCACGCCGTTTCCCAGGCGCGTGGCTCTTCTTTGGTCCCTGCCGGAAGCAACGGCCTTCGCGGACCTCTGACCCGGCAGCAGCACGGGCCCCCGTTGGAGGTGAGTGACGCGCGCGGCTGTTACGGTTACCCGCTGGGGGTCTTGGCTGCCCGCGTGCCTGTTGCTCTTGGGTCCCGAAGGCACGGGTGGAGTCGCGGTGGTGCTGTGCGGACGGTCTGGACGGGTCCCCAGGGTGCGAGCAGCTGTGCGGGAGCAGAGGTGGCTCGGTCTCCTCCCGGAAGGGCCCCGCGTCCCCGTCGGTTTGCTTTTTGAGGGCCCAGCCGCCCTGCTCTAGACCTCAGCGACTGTCGCTGGGAGGAACGAGAGCGAAAGTGCGTGTCTGTTTCCTGGTCTCGGAGGCCAGTTTTGGGTTCCTCGCGTTGGGTGTGATGTCAGCGCTCTGTGGGCTTTTCATGAAAGAGCCTCGTCAGGCCGAGGTGTACGGTCCGTTCCTGATCTGAGGATTTGTGTTTTAGTATGGCAAGAGTCAGGGACGTTTTTATGAACGAGGTTTTCTGTGTCGGGATAGTTGGTGGGCTTTCCCCATGTGTGTTCTGTTCTGGGATTGATTGATTGTGTAGGGTAGCCACCCTTGCATTTCCGGAGTAACTCTCGGTTGCGCACAGTGTGCTGAGCTTTGGTTGTGCTTCTGGATGGCGTCTGGTAATATTTTGTTGAAGCATGTGACACAGTCGTGACGGATCTGTGTGTGCCATTTTCCGTAGGATGTGCTTGTGTTGGATGCTGGGATAAGGCTGCTGTGATGGGATGAAATGGAAGGCTTTTCCTCTTCATCTGCTTGTCGGAAGGGTTTGCGAACCACGGATTTTAATTGTCTTTTCCATGGGCGTTCTCACCGGTGGAGCCATCGGGTCCTGGACTTTTCTTCATGTCTGCCTGGTTTGTTTGGTTCGGTTCCCCTGCTACGACAGTGTCTTTGCAAGTTATAGGTGTATTCAGAGCTTCTTGTTTCACTGTATCCAGTTTTAGTGGTTTGCGTCTTCGAGTCCATCCACTCTATCTAGGTTGACCAAATCCTGGTGGCTTTTGTTTCCGTAGTGTTTTTGGATGATTATTTTGGCAAGGTTGGTAGTGATGTATGTCCTCTCTGTCATTTCTGTTGTCAAGTCCCTTGATTCTGTTCTCCTTTTCCCCCCTGCTTCCTGTGGATCAACATTTTGTCAGGTTGACTGAGTTTTCAAGCCCTGTAGTTTGGTCTCACTGAATGTGTGTTGTGATATTTGCTGTGCCGTTGGGTAGATTTCCGTGAATCTTTTTCCTCCTTCCAGTGTCTGAAGATGTACTTTGCTGTTCTAGTGTTTGAAGACAAATTGGGTGTATGGCTCCTCCGATGCCTGTATTCTGTAATATATACCTGTATAGCAATACAGTTTCTCATGTGAAATTAGTCCTGTCAGCATGGAGAACTGTATGGATGTAGCCACTACTGGGAACATGTTGAAGGAAAGGAAGTCATTGTGTAGACAGAGAGGTCTTCACAGGCCTCTGCTTATTACTGCAGTAGGATGCACAGTCGCCAGGCTATGCAGTCTGTATATGCATGTCCTGGTGTCCATAGCCCATAATGCCTTTATTCAGTCTTCAGGGGACCGGCATGTTGGCTGATTGCGTATCTTTGCATAATCTTGTGAAGTGAGCTGTAGGAAATATGCGGGCAGAGATCACTCTTTTTCCGTATGCTGATTTCATTTCCTTTGGGTGTATTCCCAGGGGTGGAGTGGCTGGTTCATATGATAACGCCTGTATTCAGATTTCTGACTTACCTCCATACTGCCTTCCACAGGGGCGATACCAGTTTACATTCCCACCAGCAGTGGATGAGGGTGCCTTTCCCCCCACATCCTCAAGGCCGTTGTCGTATCGACTTGCATTTCCCTGATGGCTAGTGATCCTGAGCATTTCTGCATGTGTTTGCTGGCCATGTAGATTTGCTTTCTTGAAATATTTAGCCCGTTGAAGTCCCTTGCCCATTTCTTGAGTGGGTGGTTTGTTTTGCTGGTGTGGAGTTTCTGGAAAGTCCCCGGCAGATGATTCTTTATCAGTTGCATGCTTTGCAACTGTTAGTTTGCCTCTTCCCTTTGCTGAGTGTCTCTTTGGCAGTGCAGAAGCGGCTCAATTTGTTGTTGTTGTGTTTTATTTATTTATTTATTTTCTGGTTTCCTCTTCTATTTCATTCTTTAATCTTTTGTGATTCTCAGCTATTGCACATCCTTGGTTAAATTGATTCCAAGCTATTGTCTTTTCTTTGTAGCTATGTGAACGGGATTGGTCCTTGAAGTCCTTTCTCAGCCGTGACATTGTCTGTGTATACAATAGGCTGCTGATGTTCTCTCCTGCCACTTTAGCACACCCTACTCTGAGTTTTGATAGTGTCTTAGTGGAATCTTTTGGATCTCCTATATATAGATCATGTCATCTGCAAATAGGGATAGTTGGGCTTCCCCCCTCCCAATATGTAACTAACATTGAGCAATGAGAGGAAAAAGTACCAACATGATAATGTGCACACCGAAAATGTCCACAGTGACCTCAGATGCTTCCTTTCTGTATTCTCTCTCTTGCTTTGTGGAAGGCACGATTTGGTCTATTTCCAACAGCATCCATACTTTAAAGGCAGGGCTAGACTGTGGAGGGCGGGGACTGGGAAGCAGACCTGTGTTCCGTAGAGAACTCTGTAGATCACAGGTGTTTCAAGTCCTTGTGCCAGTGGGTACGAAAGTGTCTGAATACATAAATTCCAGAGATTTCCTCATGCGCAAGTCAGAGACAATGCCACACAGAATGTTTGTAAGGAAGAAGAGAATGACTGGGTGCCACAATCTTTTCTAAGACCGAGTGAAACTCTTTCTCAAATTCTGGGTTAATAGGGTAGGTAATGCATATACTACCAAATTCTAAAAAAACCCTAGGAGCTGGCCTTGATGTGGTATTTTATTTGTAGCTATGTCTTCCTTTTTAAATTTCTTTACTTTTCTTGAAGATCTCTTTTATTTATTCGACATTGAGGGTTACACACAGAGGAGATGAGAGGGAGGCAGGGAGACAGGGAGGCAGGGAGACAGGGAGACAGGGAGGGAGAGAGGAGAGAAGTCTTCTATCTGCTGGTCCATTACCCAGTTGGCTGCAATGGGCGTAGCTGAGAGTATCTGAAGCCAGGAGCCTCGCTGAGATCTCCTCATGGGTGCAGAGGCACAAGGACTTGGGGCGTCTTCCGCTGCCTTCCCAGGCCGCAGCAGAGAGCTGTGTCGGAAGTGGAGCAGCCATACTCGAACTGGCGCCCATATGGGAAGCCGGCACTGCGGGCGGTGGCTTTACCCGCTGCCTCACAGTGCCGACCTTCCCGGAAGTCGTTCGCCATGGGATCCAGCTGTCTGCTACGCTGCCTGGGAAAGCAGAGGGAGACGGCCCAAGGACTTAGGCCCCTGGGCCCAGAATGGAGTGCCGGCTGAAGGCCCTGGCTTCTGCTTCAGCCCTGGCTTCTGTCCCAGTCCCGGCCTTTGTAGCCACCGCGGGGGTGAACCCGAGATGGACGATCACTCAGAGAGAGAGAGAGAGAGAGAGAGAGAGAGAGACAGACAGGCAGACAGGCGGCGATGCCCCCTGCACTGCTTCTCTCCCCAAGCGGCTGCAACGAAAGGCCAGCGCTGGGCCAGGCAGAAGCGAGGAGGCAGGAGGCAGGAGCTCCATTGAGGACTCCCACGAGGCAGGGAGGTGGGGCCCAAAGAACCTGGGCCATCAGCGGCTGCGTTCCTGGTCACAGCATGGAGAGGTGGACTGGAAGCGGCCCTGGGGCTTTGGACGCTGGATGCAGCCGTGTGCAGGTGCGTCCTGTGGTGCCATGGTGACGGCCCGTGGGGAGTGCGCCTGCGCCTGGGGCTGTGACCCGGAAGTGCACCCGCACGCCCGGCGCCGATGCCCCGCAGTGCGCCGCTGGCAGTCAGTGCTGCGGGTCCGCTCCTGCTCGAGAGCCTGCGTAAGCGGTGAGGAGAGGAGCGGTCCTCGACGCTGCTGGCCGAGCCTGAGGGAGAGCCAGCGGCCCCAGAGTCAGGCCGGGATCAGAGAGGCTGCGTGTCCGAGGCTGCCGCGCCGTTTCCCAGGCGCGTGGCTCTTCTTTGGTCCCTGCCGGAAGCAACGGCCTTCGCGGACCTCTGACCCGGCAGCAGCACGGGCCCCCGTTGGAGGTGAGTGACGCGCGCGGCTGTTACGGTTACCCGCTGGGGGTCTTGGCTGCCCGCGTGCCTGTTGCTCTTGGGTCCCGAAGGCACGGGTGGAGTCGCGGTGGTGCTGTGCGGACGGTCTGGACGGGTCCCCAGGGTGCGAGCAGCTGTGCGGGAGCAGAGGTGGCTCGGTCTCCTCCCGGAAGGGCCCCGCGTCCCCGTCGGTTTGCTTTTTGAGGGCCCAGCCGCCCTGCTCTAGACCTCAGCGACTGTCGCTGGGAGGAACGAGAGCGAAAGTGCGTGTCTGTTTCCTGGTCTCGGAGGCCAGTTTTGGGTTCCTCGCGTTGGGTGTGATGTCAGCGCTCTGTGGGCTTTTCATGCAAGAGCCTCGTCAGGCCGAGGTGTACGGTCCGTTCCTGATCTGAGGATTTGTGTTTTAGTATGGCAAGAGTCAGGGACGTTTTTATGAACGAGGTTTTCTGTGTCGGGATAGTTGGTGGGCTTTCCCCATGTGTGTTCTGTTCTGGGATTGATTGATTGTGTAGGGTAGCCACCCTTGCATTTCCGGAGTAACTCTCGGTTGCGCACAGTGTGCTGAGCTTTGGTTGTGCTTCTGGATGGCGTCTGGTAATATTTTGTTGAAGCATGTGACACAGTCGTGACGGATCTGTGTGTGCCATTTTCCGTAGGATGTGCTTGTGTTGGATGCTGGGATAAGGCTGCTGTGATGGGATGAAATGGAAGGCTTTTCCTCTTCATCTGCTTGTCGGAAGGGTTTGCGAACCACGGATTTTAATTGTCTTTTCCATGGGCGTTCTCACCGGTGGAGCCATCGGGTCCTGGACTTTTCTTCATGTCTGTCTGGTTTGTTTGGTTCGGTTCCCCTGCTACGACAGTGTCTTTGCAAGTTATAGGTGTATTCAGAGCTTCTTGTTTCACTGTATCCAGTTTTAGTGGTTTGCGTCTTCGAGTCCATCCACTCTATCTAGGTTGACCAAATCCTGGTGGCTTTTGTTTCCGTAGTGTTTTTGGATGATTATTTTGGCAAGGTTGGTAGTGATGTATGTCCTCTCTGTCATTTCTGTTGTCAAGTCCCTTGATTCTGTTCTCCTTTTCCCCCCTGCTTCCTGTGGATCAACATTTTGTCAGGTTGACTGAGTTTTCAAGCCCTGTAGTTTGGTCTCACTGAATGTGTGTTGTGATATTTGCTGTGCCGTTGGGTAGATTTCCGTGAATCTTTTTCCTCCTTCCAGTGTCTGAAGATGTACTTTGCTGTTCTAGTGTTTGAAGACAAATTGGGTGTATGGCTCCTCCGATGCCTGTATTCTGTAATATATACCTGTATAGCAATACAGTTTCTCATGTGAAATTAGTCCTGTCAGCATGGAGAACTGTATGGATGTAGCCACTACTGGGAACATGTTGAAGGAAAGGAAGTCATTGTGTAGACAGAGAGGTCTTCACAGGCCTCTGCTTATTACTGCAGTAGGATGCACAGTCGCCAGGCTATGCAGTCTGTATATGCATGTCCTGGTGTCCATAGCCCATAATGCCTTTATTCAGTCTTCAGGGGACCGGCATGTTGGCTGATTGCGTATCTTTGCATAATCTTGTGAAGTGAGCTGTAGGAAATATGCGGGCAGAGATCACTCTTTTTCCGTATGCTGATTTCATTTCCTTTGGGTGTATTCCCAGGGGTGGAGTGGCTGGTTCATATGATAACGCCTGTATTCAGATTTCTGACTTACCTCCATACTGCCTTCCACAGGGGCGATACCAGTTTACATTCCCACCAGCAGTGGATGAGGGTGCCTTTCCCCCCACATCCTCAAGGCCGTTGTCGTATCGACTTGCATTTCCCTGATGGCTAGTGATCCTGAGCATTTCTGCATGTGTTTGCTGGCCATGTAGATTTGCTTTCTTGAAATATTTAGCCCGTTGAAGTCCCTTGCCCATTTCTTGAGTGGGTGGTTTGTTTTGCTGGTGTGGAGTTTCTGGAAAGTCCCCGGCAGATGATTCTTTATCAGTTGCATGCTTTGCAACTGTTAGTTTGCCTCTTCCCTTTGCTGAGTGTCTCTTTGGCAGTGCAGAAGCGGCTCAATTTGTTGTTGTTGTGTTTTATTTATTTATTTATTTTCTGGTTTCCTCTTCTATTTCATTCTTTAATCTTTTGTGATTCTCAGCTATTGCACATCCTTGGTTAAATTGATTCCAAGCTATTGTCTTTTCTTTGTAGCTATGTGAACGGGATTGGTCCTTGAAGTCCTTTCTCAGCCGTGACATTGTCTGTGTATACAATAGGCTGCTGATGTTCTCTCCTGCCACTTTAGCACACCCTACTCTGAGTTTTGATAGTGTCTTAGTGGAATCTTTTGGATCTCCTATATATAGATCATGTCATCTGCAAATAGGGATAGTTGGGCTTCCCCCCTCCCAATATGTAACTAACATTGAGCAATGAGAGGAAAAAGTACCAACATGATAATGTGCACACCGAAAATGTCCACAGTGACCTCAGATGCTTCCTTTCTGTATTCTCTCTCTTGCTTTGTGGAAGGCACGATTTGGTCTATTTCCAACAGCATCCATACTTTAAAGGCAGGGCTAGACTGTGGAGGGCGGGGACTGGGAAGCAGACCTGTGTTCCGTAGAGAACTCTGTAGATCACAGGTGTTTCAAGTCCTTGTGCCAGTGGGTACGAAAGTGTCTGAATACATAAATTCCAGAGATTTCCTCATGCGCAAGTCAGAGACAATGCCACACAGAATGTTTGTAAGGAAGAAGAGAATGACTGGGTGCCACAATCTTTTCTAAGACCGAGTGAAACTCTTTCTCAAATTCTGGGTTAATAGGGTAGGTAATGCATATACTACCAAATTCTAAAAAAACCCTAGGAGCTGGCCTTGATGTGGTATTTTATTTGTAGCTATGTCTTCCTTTTTAAATTTCTTTACTTTTCTTGAAGATCTCTTTTATTTATTCGACATTGAGGGTTACACACAGAGGAGATGAGAGGGAGGCAGGGAGACAGGGAGGCAGGGAGACAGGGAGACAGGGAGGGAGAGAGGAGAGAAGTCTTCTATCTGCTGGTCCATTACCCAGTTGGCTGCAATGGGCGTAGCTGAGAGTATCTGAAGCCAGGAGCCTCGCTGAGATCTCCTCATGGGTGCAGAGGCACAAGGACTTGGGGCGTCTTCCGCTGCCTTCCCAGGCCGCAGCAGAGAGCTGTGTCGGAAGTGGAGCAGCCATACTCGAACTGGCGCCCATATGGGAAGCCGGCACTGCGGGCGGTGGCTTTACCCGCTGCCTCACAGTGCCGACCTTCCCGGAAGTCGTTCGCCATGGGATCCAGCTGTCTGCTACGCTGCCTGGGAAAGCAGAGGGAGACGGCCCAAGGACTTAGGCCCCTGGGCCCAGAATGGAGTGCCGGCTGAAGGCCCTGGCTTCTGCTTCAGCCCTGGCTTCTGTCCCAGTCCCGGCCTTTGTAGCCACCGCGGGGGTGAACCCGAGATGGACGATCACTCAGAGAGAGAGAGAGAGAGAGAGAGACAGACAGACAGACAGGCAGACAGGCGGCGATGCCCCCTGCACTGCTTCTCTCCCCAAGCGGCTGCAACGAAAGGCCAGCGCTGGGCCAGGCAGAAGCGAGGAGGCAGGAGGCAGGAGCTCCATTGAGGACTCCCACGAGGCAGGGAGGTGGGGCCCAAAGAACCTGGGCCATCAGCGGCTGCGTTCCTGGTCACAGCATGGAGAGGTGGACTGGAAGCGGCCCTGGGGCTTTGGACGCTGGATGCAGCCGTGTGCAGGTGCGTCCTGTGGTGCCATGGTGACGGCCCGTGGGGAGTGCGCCTGCGCCTGGGGCTGTGACCCGGAAGTGCACCCGCACGCCCGGCGCCGATGCCCCGCAGTGCTCCGCTGGCAGTCAGTGCTGCGGGTCCGCTCCTGCTCGAGAGCCTGCGTAAGCGGTGAGGAGAGGAGCGGTCCTCGACGCTGCTGGCCGAGCCTGAGGGAGAGCCAGCGGCCCCAGAGTCAGGCCGGGATCAGAGAGGCTGCGTGTCCGAGGCTGCCGCGCCGTTTCCCAGGCGCGTGGCTCTTCTTTGGTCCCTGCCGGAAGCAACGGCCTTCGCGGACCTCTGACCCGGCAGCAGCACGGGCCCCCGTTGGAGGTGAGTGACGCGCGCGGCTGTTACGGTTACCCGCTGGGGGTCTTGGCTGCCCGCGTGCCTGTTGCTCTTGGGTCCCGAAGGCACGGGTGGAGTCGCGGTGGTGCTGTGCGGACGGTCTGGACGGGTCCCCAGGGTGCGAGCAGCTGTGCGGGAGCAGAGGTGGCTCGGTCTCCTCCCGGAAGGGCCCCGCGTCCCCGTCGGTTTGCTTTTTGAGGGCCCAGCCGCCCTGCTCTAGACCTCAGCGACTGTCGCTGGGAGGAACGAGAGCGAAAGTGCGTGTCTGTTTCCTGGTCTCGGAGGCCAGTTTTGGGTTCCTCGCGTTGGGTGTGATGTCAGCGCTCTGTGGGCTTTTCATGAAAGAGCCTCGTCAGGCCGAGGTGTACGGTCCGTTCCTGATCTGAGGATTTGTGTTTTAGTATGGCAAGAGTCAGGGACGTTTTTATGAACGAGGTTTTCTGTGTCGGGATAGTTGGTGGGCTTTCCCCATGTGTGTTCTGTTCTGGGATTGATTGATTGTGTAGGGTAGCCACCCTTGCATTTCCGGAGTAACTCTCGGTTGCGCACAGTGTGCTGAGCTTTGGTTGTGCTTCTGGATGGCGTCTGGTAATATTTTGTTGAAGCATGTGACACAGTCGTGACGGATCTGTGTGTGCCATTTTCCGTAGGATGTGCTTGTGTTGGATGCTGGGATAAGGCTGCTGTGATGGGATGAAATGGAAGGCTTTTCCTCTTCATCTGCTTGTCGGAAGGGTTTGCGAACCACGGATTTTAATTGTCTTTTCCATGGGCGTTCTCACCGGTGGAGCCATCGGGTCCTGGACTTTTCTTCATGTCTGTCTGGTTTGTTTGGTTCGGTTCCCCTGCTACGACAGTGTCTTTGCAAGTTATAGGTGTATTCAGAGCTTCTTGTTTCACTGTATCCAGTTTTAGTGGTTTGCGTCTTCGAGTCCATCCACTCTATCTAGGTTGACCAAATCCTGGTGGCTTTTGTTTCCGTAGTGTTTTTGGATGATTATTTTGGCAAGGTTGGTAGTGATGTATGTCCTCTCTGTCATTTCTGTTGTCAAGTCCCTTGATTCTGTTCTCCTTTTCCCCCCTGCTTCCTGTGGATCAACATTTTGTCAGGTTGACTGAGTTTTCAAGCCCTGTAGTTTGGTCTCACTGAATGTGTGTTGTGATATTTGCTGTGCCGTTGGGTAGATTTCCGTGAATCTTTTTCCTCCTTCCAGTGTCTGAAGATGTACTTTGCTGTTCTAGTGTTTGAAGACAAATTGGGTGTATGGCTCCTCCGATGCCTGTATTCTGTAATATATACCTGTATAGCAATACAGTTTCTCATGTGAAATTAGTCCTGTCAGCATGGAGAACTGTATGGATGTAGCCACTACTGGGAACATGTTGAAGGAAAGGAAGTCATTGTGTAGACAGAGAGGTCTTCACAGGCCTCTGCTTATTACTGCAGTAGGATGCACAGTCGCCAGGCTATGCAGTCTGTATATGCATGTCCTGGTGTCCATAGCCCATAATGCCTTTATTCAGTCTTCAGGGGACCGGCATGTTGGCTGATTGCGTATCTTTGCATAATCTTGTGAAGTGAGCTGTAGGAAATATGCGGGCAGAGATCACTCTTTTTCCGTATGCTGATTTCATTTCCTTTGGGTGTATTCCCAGGGGTGGAGTGGCTGGTTCATATGATAACGCCTGTATTCAGATTTCTGACTTACCTCCATACTGCCTTCCACAGGGGCGATACCAGTTTACATTCCCACCAGCAGTGGATGAGGGTGCCTTTCCCCCCACATCCTCAAGGCCGTTGTCGTATCGACTTGCATTTCCCTGATGGCTAGTGATCCTGAGCATTTCTGCATGTGTTTGCTGGCCATGTAGATTTGCTTTCTTGAAATATTTAGCCCGTTGAAGTCCCTTGCCCATTTCTTGAGTGGGTGGTTTGTTTTGCTGGTGTGGAGTTTCTGGAAAGTCCCCGGCAGATGATTCTTTATCAGTTGCATGCTTTGCAACTGTTAGTTTGCCTCTTCCCTTTGCTGAGTGTCTCTTTGGCAGTGCAGAAGCGGCTCAATTTGTTGTTGTTGTGTTTTATTTATTTATTTATTTTCTGGTTTCCTCTTCTATTTCATTCTTTAATCTTTTGTGATTCTCAGCTATTGCACATCCTTGGTTAAATTGATTCCAAGCTATTGTCTTTTCTTTGTAGCTATGTGAACGGGATTGGTCCTTGAAGTCCTTTCTCAGCCGTGACATTGTCTGTGTATACAATAGGCTGCTGATGTTCTCTCCTGCCACTTTAGCACACCCTACTCTGAGTTTTGATAGTGTCTTAGTGGAATCTTTTGGATCTCCTATATATAGATCATGTCATCTGCAAATAGGGATAGTTGGGCTTCCCCCCTCCCAATATGTAACTAACATTGAGCAATGAGAGGAAAAAGTACCAACATGATAATGTGCACACCGAAAATGTCCACAGTGACCTCAGATGCTTCCTTTCTGTATTCTCTCTCTTGCTTTGTGGAAGGCACGATTTGGTCTATTTCCAACAGCATCCATACTTTAAAGGCAGGGCTAGACTGTGGAGGGCGGGGACTGGGAAGCAGACCTGTGTTCCGTAGAGAACTCTGTAGATCACAGGTGTTTCAAGTCCTTGTGCCAGTGGGTACGAAAGTGTCTGAATACATAAATTCCAGAGATTTCCTCATGCGCAAGTCAGAGACAATGCCACACAGAATGTTTGTAAGGAAGAAGAGAATGACTGGGTGCCACAATCTTTTCTAAGACCGAGTGAAACTCTTTCTCAAATTCTGGGTTAATAGGGTAGGTAATGCATATACTACCAAATTCTAAAAAAACCCTAGGAGCTGGCCTTGATGTGGTATTTTATTTGTAGCTATGTCTTCCTTTTTAAATTTCTTTACTTTTCTTGAAGATCTCTTTTATTTATTCGACATTGAGGGTTACACACAGAGGAGATGAGAGGGAGGCAGGGAGACAGGGAGGCAGGGAGACAGGGAGACAGGGAGGGAGAGAGGAGAGAAGTCTTCTATCTGCTGGTCCATTACCCAGTTGGCTGCAATGGGCGTAGCTGAGAGTATCTGAAGCCAGGAGCCTCGCTGAGATCTCCTCATGGGTGCAGAGGCACAAGGACTTGGGGCGTCTTCCGCTGCCTTCCCAGGCCGCAGCAGAGAGCTGTGTCGGAAGTGGAGCAGCCATACTCGAACTGGCGCCCATATGGGAAGCCGGCACTGCGGGCGGTGGCTTTACCCGCTGCCTCACAGTGCCGACCTTCCCGGAAGTCGTTCGCCATGGGATCCAGCTGTCTGCTACGCTGCCTGGGAAAGCAGAGGGAGACGGCCCAAGGACTTAGGCCCCTGGGCCCAGAATGGAGTGCCGGCTGAAGGCCCTGGCTTCTGCTTCAGCCCTGGCTTCTGTCCCAGTCCCGGCCTTTGTAGCCACCGCGGGGGTGAACCCGAGATGGACGATCACTCAGAGAGAGAGAGAGAGAGAGAGAGAGAGAGAGACAGACAGACAGACAGGCAGACAGGCGGCGATGCCCCCTGCACTGCTTCTCTCCCCAAGCGGCTGCAACGAAAGGCCAGCGCTGGGCCAGGCAGAAGCGAGGAGGCAGGAGGCAGGAGCTCCATTGAGGACTCCCACGAGGCAGGGAGGTGGGGCCCAAAGAACCTGGGCCATCAGCGGCTGCGTTCCTGGTCACAGCCTGGAGAGGTGGACTGGAAGCAGCCCTGGGGCTTTGGACGCTGGATGCAGCCGTGTGCAGGTGCGTCCTGTGGTGCCATGGTGACGGCCCGTGGGGAGTGCGCCTGCGCCTGGGGCTGTGACCCGGAAGTGCACCCGCACGCCCGGCGCCGATGCCCCGCAGTGCTCCGCTGGCAGTCAGTGCTGCGGGTCCGCTCCTGCTCGAGAGCCTGCGTAAGCGGTGAGGAGAGGAGCGGTCCTCGACGCTGCTGGCCGAGCCTGAGGGAGAGCCAGCGGCCCCAGAGTCAGGCCGGGATCAGAGAGGCTGCGTGTCCGAGGCTGCCACGCCGTTTCCCAGGCGCGTGGCTCTTCTTTGGTCCCTGCCGGAAGCAACGGCCTTCGCGGACCTCTGACCCGGCAGCAGCACGGGCCCCCGTTGGAGGTGAGTGACGCGCGCGGCTGTTACGGTTACCCGCTGGGGGTCTTGGCTGCCCGCGTGCCTGTTGCTCTTGGGTCCCGAAGGCACGGGTGGAGTCGCGGTGGTGCTGTGCGGACGGTCTGGACGGGTCCCCAGGGTGCGAGCAGCTGTGCGGGAGCAGAGGTGGCTCGGTCTCCTCCCGGAAGGGCCCCGCGTCCCCGTCGGTTTGCTTTTTGAGGGCCCAGCCGCCCTGCTCTAGACCTCAGCGACTGTCGCTGGGAGGAACGAGAGCGAAAGTGCGTGTCTGTTTCCTGGTCTCGGAGGCCAGTTTTGGGTTCCTCGCGTTGGGTGTGATGTCAGCGCTCTGTGGGCTTTTCATGAAAGAGCCTCGTCAGGCCGAGGTGTACGGTCCGTTCCTGATCTGAGGATTTGTGTTTTAGTATGGCAAGAGTCAGGGACGTTTTTATGAACGAGGTTTTCTGTGTCGGGATAGTTGGTGGGCTTTCCCCATGTGTGTTCTGTTCTGGGATTGATTGATTGTGTAGGGTAGCCACCCTTGCATTTCCGGAGTAACTCTCGGTTGCGCACAGTGTGCTGAGCTTTGGTTGTGCTTCTGGATGGCGTCTGGTAATATTTTGTTGAAGCATGTGACACAGTCGTGACGGATCTGTGTGTGCCATTTTCCGTAGGATGTGCTTGTGTTGGATGCTGGGATAAGGCTGCTGTGATGGGATGAAATGGAAGGCTTTTCCTCTTCATCTGCTTGTCGGAAGGGTTTGCGAACCACGGATTTTAATTGTCTTTTCCATGGGCGTTCTCACCGGTGGAGCCATCGGGTCCTGGACTTTTCTTCATGTCTGTCTGGTTTGTTTGGTTCGGTTCCCCTGCTACGACAGTGTCTTTGCAAGTTATAGGTGTATTCAGAGCTTCTTGTTTCACTGTATCCAGTTTTAGTGGTTTGCGTCTTCGAGTCCATCCACTCTATCTAGGTTGACCAAATCCTGGTGGCTTTTGTTTCCGTAGTGTTTTTGGATGATTATTTTGGCAAGGTTGGTAGTGATGTATGTCCTCTCTGTCATTTCTGTTGTCAAGTCCCTTGATTCTGTTCTCCTTTTCCCCCCTGCTTCCTGTGGATCAACATTTTGTCAGGTTGACTGAGTTTTCAAGCCCTGTAGTTTGGTCTCACTGAATGTGTGTTGTGATATTTGCTGTGCCGTTGGGTAGATTTCCGTGAATCTTTTTCCTCCTTCCAGTGTCTGAAGATGTACTTTGCTGTTCTAGTGTTTGAAGACAAATTGGGTGTATGGCTCCTCCGATGCCTGTATTCTGTAATATATACCTGTATAGCAATACAGTTTCTCATGTGAAATTAGTCCTGTCAGCATGGAGAACTGTATGGATGTAGCCACTACTGGGAACATGTTGAAGGAAAGGAAGTCATTGTGTAGACAGAGAGGTCTTCACAGGCCTCTGCTTATTACTGCAGTAGGATGCACAGTCGCCAGGCTATGCAGTCTGTATATGCATGTCCTGGTGTCCATAGCCCATAATGCCTTTATTCAGTCTTCAGGGGACCGGCATGTTGGCTGATTGCGTATCTTTGCATAATCTTGTGAAGTGAGCTGTAGGAAATATGCGGGCAGAGATCACTCTTTTTCCGTATGCTGATTTCATTTCCTTTGGGTGTATTCCCAGGGGTGGAGTGGCTGGTTCATATGATAACGCCTGTATTCAGATTTCTGACTTACCTCCATACTGCCTTCCACAGGGGCGATACCAGTTTACATTCCCACCAGCAGTGGATGAGGGTGCCTTTCCCCCCACATCCTCAAGGCCGTTGTCGTATCGACTTGCATTTCCCTGATGGCTAGTGATCCTGAGCATTTCTGCATGTGTTTGCTGGCCATGTAGATTTGCTTTCTTGAAATATTTAGCCCGTTGAAGTCCCTTGCCCATTTCTTGAGTGGGTGGTTTGTTTTGCTGGTGTGGAGTTTCTGGAAAGTCCCCGGCAGATGATTCTTTATCAGTTGCATGCTTTGCAACTGTTAGTTTGCCTCTTCCCTTTGCTGAGTGTCTCTTTGGCAGTGCAGAAGCGGCTCAATTTGTTGTTGTTGTGTTTTATTTATTTATTTATTTTCTGGTTTCCTCTTCTATTTCATTCTTTAATCTTTTGTGATTCTCAGCTATTGCACATCCTTGGTTAAATTGATTCCAAGCTATTGTCTTTTCTTTGTAGCTATGTGAACGGGATTGGTCCTTGAAGTCCTTTCTCAGCCGTGACATTGTCTGTGTATACAATAGGCTGCTGATGTTCTCTCCTGCCACTTTAGCACACCCTACTCTGAGTTTTGATAGTGTCTTAGTGGAATCTTTTGGATCTCCTATATATAGATCATGTCATCTGCAAATAGGGATAGTTGGGCTTCCCCCCTCCCAATATGTAACTAACATTGAGCAATGAGAGGAAAAAGTACCAACATGATAATGTGCACACCGAAAATGTCCACAGTGACCTCAGATGCTTCCTTTCTGTATTCTCTCTCTTGCTTTGTGGAAGGCACGATTTGGTCTATTTCCAACAGCATCCATACTTTAAAGGCAGGGCTAGACTGTGGAGGGCGGGGACTGGGAAGCAGACCTGTGTTCCGTAGAGAACTCTGTAGATCACAGGTGTTTCAAGTCCTTGTGCCAGTGGGTACGAAAGTGTCTGAATACATAAATTCCAGAGATTTCCTCATGCGCAAGTCAGAGACAATGCCACACAGAATGTTTGTAAGGAAGAAGAGAATGACTGGGTGCCACAATCTTTTCTAAGACCGAGTGAAACTCTTTCTCAAATTCTGGGTTAATAGGGTAGGTAATGCATATACTACCAAATTCTAAAAAAACCCTAGGAGCTGGCCTTGATGTGGTATTTTATTTGTAGCTATGTCTTCCTTTTTAAATTTCTTTACTTTTCTTGAAGATCTCTTTTATTTATTCGACATTGAGGGTTACACACAGAGGAGATGAGAGGGAGGCAGGGAGACAGGGAGGCAGGGAGACAGGGAGACAGGGAGGGAGAGAGGAGAGAAGTCTTCTATCTGCTGGTCCATTACCCAGTTGGCTGCAATGGGCGTAGCTGAGAGTATCTGAAGCCAGGAGCCTCGCTGAGATCTCCTCATGGGTGCAGAGGCACAAGGACTTGGGGCGTCTTCCGCTGCCTTCCCAGGCCGCAGCAGAGAGCTGTGTCGGAAGTGGAGCAGCCATACTCGAACTGGCGCCCATATGGGAAGCTGGCACTGCGGGCGGTGGCTTTACCCGCTGCCTCACAGTGCCGACCTTCCCGGAAGTCGTTCGCCATGGGATCCAGCTGTCTGCTACGCTGCCTGGGAAAGCAGAGGGAGACGGCCCAAGGACTTAGGCCCCTGGGCCCAGAATGGAGTGCCGGCTGAAGGCCCTGGCTTCTGCTTCAGCCCTGGCTTCTGTCCCAGTCCCGGCCTTTGTAGCCACCGCGGGGGTGAACCCGAGATGGACGATCACTCAGAGAGAGAGAGACAGACAGACAGACAGGCAGACAGGCAGCGATGCCCCCTGCACTGCTTCTCTCCCCAAGCGGCTGCAACGAAAGGCCAGCGCTGGGCCAGGCAGAAGCGAGGAGGCAGGAGGCAGGAGCTCCATTGAGGACTCCCACGAGGCAGGGAGGTGGGGCCCAAAGAACCTGGGCCATCAGCGGCTGCGTTCCTGGTCACAGCATGGAGAGGTGGACTGGAAGCGGCCCTGGGGCTTTGGACGCTGGATGCAGCCGTGTGCAGGTGCGTCCTGTGGTGCCATGGTGACGGCCCGTGGGGAGTGCGCCTGCGCCTGGGGCTGTGACCCGGAAGTGCACCCGCACGCCCGGCGCCGATGCCCCGCAGTGCGCCGCTGGCAGTCAGTGCTGCGGGTCCGCTCCTGCTCGAGAGCCTGCGTAAGCGGTGAGGAGAGGAGCGGTCCTCGACGCTGCTGGCCGAGCCTGAGGGAGAGCCAGCGGCCCCAGAGTCAGGCCGGGATCAGAGAGGCTGCGTGTCCGAGGCTGCCGCGCCGTTTCCCAGGCGCGTGGCTCTTCTTTGGTCCCTGCCGGAAGCAACGGCCTTCGCGGACCTCTGACCCGGCAGCAGCACGGGCCCCCGTTGGAGGTGAGTGACGCGCGCGGCTGTTACGGTTACCCGCTGGGGGTCTTGGCTGCCCGCGTGCCTGTTGCTCTTGGGTCCCGAAGGCACGGGTGGAGTCGCGGTGGTGCTGTGCGGACGGTCTGGACGGGTCCCCAGGGTGCGAGCAGCTGTGCGGGAGCAGAGGTGGCTCGGTCTCCTCCCGGAAGGGCCCCGCGTCCCCGTCGGTTTGCTTTTTGAGGGCCCAGCCGCCCTGCTCTAGACCTCAGCGACTGTCGCTGGGAGTGCGTGTCTGTTTCCTGGTCTCGGAGGCCAGTTTTGGGTTCCTCGCGTTGGGTGTGATGTCAGCGCTCTGTGGGCTTTTCATGAAAGAGCCTCGTCAGGCCGAGGTGTACGGTCCGTTCCTGATCTGAGGATTTGTGTTTTAGTATGGCAAGAGTCAGGGACGTTTTTATGAACGAGGTTTTCTGTGTCGGGATAGTTGGTGGGCTTTCCCCATGTGTGTTCTGTTCTGGGATTGATTGATTGTGTAGGGTAGCCACCCTTGCATTTCCGGAGTAACTCTCGGTTGCGCACAGTGTGCTGAGCTTTGGTTGTGCTTCTGGATGGCGTCTGGTAATATTTTGTTGAAGCATGTGACACAGTCGTGACGGATCTGTGTGTGCCATTTTCCGTAGGATGTGCTTGTGTTGGATGCTGGGATAAGGCTGCTGTGATGGGATGAAATGGAAGGCTTTTCCTCTTCATCTGCTTGTCGGAAGGGTTTGCGAACCACGGATTTTAATTGTCTTTTCCATGGGCGTTCTCACCGGTGGAGCCATCGGGTCCTGGACTTTTCTTCATGTCTGTCTGGTTTGTTTGGTTCGGTTCCCCTGCTACGACAGTGTCTTTGCAAGTTATAGGTGTATTCAGAGCTTCTTGTTTCACTGTATCCAGTTTTAGTGGTTTGCGTCTTCGAGTCCATCCACTCTATCTAGGTTGACCAAATCCTGGTGGCTTTTGTTTCCGTAGTGTTTTTGGATGATTATTTTGGCAAGGTTGGTAGTGATGTATGTCCTCTCTGTCATTTCTGTTGTCAAGTCCCTTGATTCTGTTCTCCTTTTCCCCCCTGCTTCCTGTGGATCAACATTTTGTCAGGTTGACTGAGTTTTCAAGCCCTGTAGTTTGGTCTCACTGAATGTGTGTTGTGATATTTGCTGTGCCGTTGGGTAGATTTCCGTGAATCTTTTTCCTCCTTCCAGTGTCTGAAGATGTACTTTGCTGTTCTAGTGTTTGAAGACAAATTGGGTGTATGGCTCCTCCGATGCCTGTATTCTGTAATATATACCTGTATAGCAATACAGTTTCTCATGTGAAATTAGTCCTGTCAGCATGGAGAACTGTATGGATGTAGCCACTACTGGGAACATGTTGAAGGAAAGGAAGTCATTGTGTAGACAGAGAGGTCTTCACAGGCCTCTGCTTATTACTGCAGTAGGATGCACAGTCGCCAGGCTATGCAGTCTGTATATGCATGTCCTGGTGTCCATAGCCCATAATGCCTTTATTCAGTCTTCAGGGGACCGGCATGTTGGCTGATTGCGTATCTTTGCATAATCTTGTGAAGTGAGCTGTAGGAAATATGCGGGCAGAGATCACTCTTTTTCTGTATGCTGATTTCATTTCCTTTGGGTGTATTCCCAGGGGTGGAGTGGCTGGTTCATATGATAACGCCTGTATTCAGATTTCTGACTTACCTCCATACTGCCTTCCACAGGGGCGATACCAGTTTACATTCCCACCAGCAGTGGATGAGGGTGCCTTTCCCCCCACATCCTCAAGGCCGTTGTCGTATCGACTTGCATTTCCCTGATGGCTAGTGATCCTGAGCATTTCTGCATGTGTTTGCTGGCCATGTAGATTTGCTTTCTTGAAATATTTAGCCCGTTGAAGTCCCTTGCCCATTTCTTGAGTGGGTGGTTTGTTTTGCTGGTGTGGAGTTTCTGGAAAGTCCCCGGCAGATGATTCTTTATCAGTTGCATGCTTTGCAACTGTTAGTTTGCCTCTTCCCTTTGCTGAGTGTCTCTTTGGCAGTGCAGAAGCGGCTCAATTTGTTGTTGTTGTGTTTTATTTATTTATTTATTTTCTGGTTTCCTCTTCTATTTCATTCTTTAATCTTTTGTGATTCTCAGCTATTGCACATCCTTGGTTAAATTGATTCCAAGCTATTGTCTTTTCTTTGTAGCTATGTGAACGGGATTGGTCCTTGAAGTCCTTTCTCAGCCGTGACATTGTCTGTGTATACAATAGGCTGCTGATGTTCTCTCCTGCCACTTTAGCACACCCTACTCTGAGTTTTGATAGTGTCTTAGTGGAATCTTTTGGATCTCCTATATATAGATCATGTCATCTGCAAATAGGGATAGTTGGGCTTCCCCCCTCCCAATATGTAACTAACATTGAGCAATGAGAGGAAAAAGTACCAACATGATAATGTGCACACCGAAAATGTCCACAGTGACCTCAGATGCTTCCTTTCTGTATTCTCTCTCTTGCTTTGTGGAAGGCACGATTTGGTCTATTTCCAACAGCATCCATACTTTAAAGGCAGGGCTAGACTGTGGAGGGCGGGGACTGGGAAGCAGACCTGTGTTCCGTAGAGAACTCTGTAGATCACAGGTGTTTCAAGTCCTTGTGCCAGTGGGTACGAAAGTGTCTGAATACATAAATTCCAGAGATTTCCTCATGCGCAAGTCAGAGACAATGCCACACAGAATGTTTGTAAGGAAGAAGAGAATGACTGGGTGCCACAATCTTTTCTAAGACCGAGTGAAACTCTTTCTCAAATTCTGGGTTAATAGGGTAGGTAATGCATATACTACCAAATTCTAAAAAAACCCTAGGAGCTGGCCTTGATGTGGTATTTTATTTGTAGCTATGTCTTCCTTTTTAAATTTCTTTACTTTTCTTGAAGATCTCTTTTATTTATTCGACATTGAGGGTTACACACAGAGGAGATGAGAGGGAGGCAGGGAGACAGGGAGGCAGGGAGACAGGGAGACAGGGAGGGAGAGAGGAGAGAAGTCTTCTATCTGCTGGTCCATTACCCAGTTGGCTGCAATGGGCGTAGCTGAGAGTATCTGAAGCCAGGAGCCTCGCTGAGATCTCCTCATGGGTGCAGAGGCACAAGGACTTGGGGCGTCTTCCGCTGCCTTCCCAGGCCGCAGCAGAGAGCTGTGTCGGAAGTGGAGCAGCCATACTCGAACTGGCGCCCATATGGGAAGCCGGCACTGCGGGCGGTGGCTTTACCCGCTGCCTCACAGTGCCGACCTTCCCGGAAGTCGTTCGCCATGGGATCCAGCTGTCTGCTACGCTGCCTGGGAAAGCAGAGGGAGACGGCCCAAGGACTTAGGCCCCTGGGCCCAGAATGGAGTGCCGGCTGAAGGCCCTGGCTTCTGCTTCAGCCCTGGCTTCTGTCCCAGTCCCGGCCTTTGTAGCCACCGCGGGGGTGAACCCGAGATGGACGATCACTCAGAGAGAGAGAGAGAGAGAGAGAGACAGACAGACAGACAGGCAGACAGGCGGCGATGCCCCCTGCACTGCTTCTCTCCCCAAGCGGCTGCAACGAAAGGCCAGCGCTGGGCCAGGCAGAAGCGAGGAGGCAGGAGGCAGGAGCTCCATTGAGGACTCCCACGAGGCAGGGAGGTGGGGCCCAAAGAACCTGGGCCATCAGCGGCTGCGTTCCTGGTCACAGCATGGAGAGGTGGACTGGAAGCGGCCCTGGGGCTTTGGACGCTGGATGCAGCCGTGTGCAGGTGCGTCCTGTGGTGCCATGGTGACGGCCCGTGGGGAGTGCGCCTGCGCCTGGGGCTGTGACCCGGAAGTGCACCCGCACGCCCGGCGCCGATGCCCCGCAGTGCGCCGCTGGCAGTCAGTGCTGCGGGTCCGCTCCTGCTCGAGAGCCTGCGTAAGCGGTGAGGAGAGGAGCGGTCCTCGACGCTGCTGGCCGAGCCTGAGGGAGAGCCAGCGGCCCCAGAGTCAGGCCGGGATCAGAGAGGCTGCGTGTCCGAGGCTGCCGCGCCGTTTCCCAGGCGCGTGGCTCTTCTTTGGTCCCTGCCGGAAGCAACGGCCTTCGCGGACCTCTGACCCGGCAGCAGCACGGGCCCCCGTTGGAGGTGAGTGACGCGCGCGGCTGTTACGGTTACCCGCTGGGGGTCTTGGCTGCCCGCGTGCCTGTTGCTCTTGGGTCCCGAAGGCACGGGTGGAGTCGCGGTGGTGCTGTGCGGACGGTCTGGACGGGTCCCCAGGGTGCGAGCAGCTGTGCGGGAGCAGAGGTGGCTCGGTCTCCTCCCGGAAGGGCCCCGCGTCCCCGTCGGTTTGCTTTTTGAGGGCCCAGCCGCCCTGCTCTAGACCTCAGCGACTGTCGCTGGGAGGAACGAGAGCGAAAGTGCGTGTCTGTTTCCTGGTCTCGGAGGCCAGTTTTGGGTTCCTCGCGTTGGGTGTGATGTCAGCGCTCTGTGGGCTTTTCATGAAAGAGCCTCGTCAGGCCGAGGTGTACGGTCCGTTCCTGATCTGAGGATTTGTGTTTTAGTATGGCAAGAGTCAGGGACGTTTTTATGAACGAGGTTTTCTGTGTCGGGATAGTTGGTGGGCTTTCCCCATGTGTGTTCTGTTCTGGGATTGATTGATTGTGTAGGGTAGCCACCCTTGCATTTCCGGAGTAACTCTCGGTTGCGCACAGTGTGCTGAGCTTTGGTTGTGCTTCTGGATGGCGTCTGGTAATATTTTGTTGAAGCATGTGACACAGTCGTGACGGATCTGTGTGTGCCATTTTCCGTAGGATGTGCTTGTGTTGGATGCTGGGATAAGGCTGCTGTGATGGGATGAAATGGAAGGCTTTTCCTCTTCATCTGCTTGTCGGAAGGGTTTGCGAACCACGGATTTTAATTGTCTTTTCCATGGGCGTTCTCACCGGTGGAGCCATCGGGTCCTGGACTTTTCTTCATGTCTGTCTGGTTTGTTTGGTTCGGTTCCCCTGCTACGACAGTGTCTTTGCAAGTTATAGGTGTATTCAGAGCTTCTTGTTTCACTGTATCCAGTTTTAGTGGTTTGCGTCTTCGAGTCCATCCACTCTATCTAGGTTGACCAAATCCTGGTGGCTTTTGTTTCCGTAGTGTTTTTGGATGATTATTTTGGCAAGGTTGGTAGTGATGTATGTCCTCTCTGTCATTTCTGTTGTCAAGTCCCTTGATTCTGTTCTCCTTTTCCCCCCTGCTTCCTGTGGATCAACATTTTGTCAGGTTGACTGAGTTTTCAAGCCCTGTAGTTTGGTCTCACTGAATGTGTGTTGTGATATTTGCTGTGCCGTTGGGTAGATTTCCGTGAATCTTTTTCCTCCTTCCAGTGTCTGAAGATGTACTTTGCTGTTCTAGTGTTTGAAGACAAATTGGGTGTATGGCTCCTCCGATGCCTGTATTCTGTAATATATACCTGTATAGCAATACAGTTTCTCATGTGAAATTAGTCCTGTCAGCATGGAGAACTGTATGGATGTAGCCACTACTGGGAACATGTTGAAGGAAAGGAAGTCATTGTGTAGACAGAGAGGTCTTCACAGGCCTCTGCTTATTACTGCAGTAGGATGCACAGTCGCCAGGCTATGCAGTCTGTATATGCATGTCCTGGTGTCCATAGCCCATAATGCCTTTATTCAGTCTTCAGGGGACCGGCATGTTGGCTGATTGCGTATCTTTGCATAATCTTGTGAAGTGAGCTGTAGGAAATATGCGGGCAGAGATCACTCTTTTTCCGTATGCTGATTTCATTTCCTTTGGGTGTATTCCCAGGGGTGGAGTGGCTGGTTCATATGATAACGCCTGTATTCAGATTTCTGACTTACCTCCATACTGCCTTCCACAGGGGCGATACCAGTTTACATTCCCACCAGCAGTGGATGAGGGTGCCTTTCCCCCCACATCCTCAAGGCCGTTGTCGTATCGACTTGCATTTCCCTGATGGCTAGTGATCCTGAGCATTTCTGCATGTGTTTGCTGGCCATGTAGATTTGCTTTCTTGAAATATTTAGCCCGTTGAAGTCCCTTGCCCATTTCTTGAGTGGGTGGTTTGTTTTGCTGGTGTGGAGTTTCTGGAAAGTCCCCGGCAGATGATTCTTTATCAGTTGCATGCTTTGCAACTGTTAGTTTGCCTCTTCCCTTTGCTGAGTGTCTCTTTGGCAGTGCAGAAGCGGCTCAATTTGTTGTTGTTGTGTTTTATTTATTTATTTATTTTCTGGTTTCCTCTTCTATTTCATTCTTTAATCTTTTGTGATTCTCAGCTATTGCACATCCTTGGTTAAATTGATTCCAAGCTATTGTCTTTTCTTTGTAGCTATGTGAACGGGATTGGTCCTTGAAGTCCTTTCTCAGCCGTGACATTGTCTGTGTATACAATAGGCTGCTGATGTTCTCTCCTGCCACTTTAGCACACCCTACTCTGAGTTTTGATAGTGTCTTAGTGGAATCTTTTGGATCTCCTATATATAGATCATGTCATCTGCAAATAGGGATAGTTGGGCTTCCCCCCTCCCAATATGTAACTAACATTGAGCAATGAGAGGAAAAAGTACCAACATGATAATGTGCACACCGAAAATGTCCACAGTGACCTCAGATGCTTCCTTTCTGTATTCTCTCTCTTGCTTTGTGGAAGGCACGATTTGGTCTATTTCCAACAGCATCCATACTTTAAAGGCAGGGCTAGACTGTGGAGGGCGGGGACTGGGAAGCAGACCTGTGTTCCGTAGAGAACTCTGTAGATCACAGGTGTTTCAAGTCCTTGTGCCAGTGGGTACGAAAGTGTCTGAATACATAAATTCCAGAGATTTCCTCATGCGCAAGTCAGAGACAATGCCACACAGAATGTTTGTAAGGAAGAAGAGAATGACTGGGTGCCACAATCTTTTCTAAGACCGAGTGAAACTCTTTCTCAAATTCTGGGTTAATAGGGTAGGTAATGCATATACTACCAAATTCTAAAAAAACCCTAGGAGCTGGCCTTGATGTGGTATTTTATTTGTAGCTATGTCTTCCTTTTTAAATTTCTTTACTTTTCTTGAAGATCTCTTTTATTTATTCGACATTGAGGGTTACACACAGAGGAGATGAGAGGGAGGCAGGGAGACAGGGAGGCAGGGAGACAGGGAGACAGGGAGGGAGAGAGGAGAGAAGTCTTCTATCTGCTGGTCCATTACCCAGTTGGCTGCAATGGGCGTAGCTGAGAGTATCTGAAGCCAGGAGCCTCGCTGAGATCTCCTCATGGGTGCAGAGGCACAAGGACTTGGGGCGTCTTCCGCTGCCTTCCCAGGCCGCAGCAGAGAGCTGTGTCGGAAGTGGAGCAGCCATACTCGAACTGGCGCCCATATGGGAAGCCGGCACTGCGGGCGGTGGCTTTACCCGCTGCCTCACAGTGCCGACCTTCCCGGAAGTCGTTCGCCATGGGATCCAGCTGTCTGCTACGCTGCCTGGGAAAGCAGAGGGAGACGGCCCAAGGACTTAGGCCCCTGGGCCCAGAATGGAGTGCCGGCTGAAGGCCCTGGCTTCTGCTTCAGCCCTGGCTTCTGTCCCAGTCCCGGCCTTTGTAGCCACCGCGGGGGTGAACCCGAGATGGACGATCACTCAGAGAGAGAGAGAGAGAGAGAGAGAGAGAGACAGACAGACAGACAGACAGGCAGACAGGCGGCGATGCCCCCTGCACTGCTTCTCTCCCCAAGCGGCTGCAACGAAAGGCCAGCGCTGGGCCAGGCAGAAGCGAGGAGGCAGGAGGCAGGAGCTCCATTGAGGACTCCCACGAGGCAGGGAGGTGGGGCCCAAAGAACCTGGGCCATCAGCGGCTGCGTTCCTGGTCACAGCATGGAGAGGTGGACTGGAAGCAGCCCTGGGGCTTTGGACGCTGGATGCAGCCGTGTGCAGGTGCGTCCTGTGGTGCCATGGTGACGGCCCGTGGGGAGTGCGCCTGCGCCTGGGGCTGTGACCCGGAAGTGCACCCGCACGCCCGGCGCCGATGCCCCGCAGTGCTCCGCTGGCAGTCAGTGCTGCGGGTCCGCTCCTGCTCGAGAGCCTGCGTAAGCGGTGAGGAGAGGAGCGGTCCTCGACGCTGCTGGCCGAGCCTGAGGGAGAGCCAGCGGCCCCAGAGTCAGGCCGGGATCAGAGAGGCTGCGTGTCCGAGGCTGCCACGCCGTTTCCCAGGCGCGTGGCTCTTCTTTGGTCCCTGCCGGAAGCAACGGCCTTCGCGGACCTCTGACCCGGCAGCAGCACGGGCCCCCGTTGGAGGTGAGTGACGCGCGCGGCTGTTACGGTTACCCGCTGGGGGTCTTGGCTGCCCGCGTGCCTGTTGCTCTTGGGTCCCGAAGGCACGGGTGGAGTCGCGGTGGTGCTGTGCGGACGGTCTGGACGGGTCCCCAGGGTGCGAGCAGCTGTGCGGGAGCAGAGGTGGCTCGGTCTCCTCCCGGAAGGGCCCCGCGTCCCCGTCGGTTTGCTTTTTGAGGGCCCAGCCGCCCTGCTCTAGACCTCAGCGACTGTCGCTGGGAGGAACGAGAGCGAAAGTGCGTGTCTGTTTCCTGGTCTCGGAGGCCAGTTTTGGGTTCCTCGCATTGGGTGTGATGTCAGCGCTCTGTGGGCTTTTCATGAAAGAGCCTCGTCAGGCCGAGGTGTACGGTCCGTTCCTGATCTGAGGATTTGTGTTTTAGTATGGCAAGAGTCAGGGACGTTTTTATGAACGAGGTTTTCTGTGTCGGGATAGTTGGTGGGCTTTCCCCATGTGTGTTCTGTTCTGGGATTGATTGATTGTGTAGGGTAGCCACCCTTGCATTTCCGGAGTAACTCTCGGTTGCGCACAGTGTGCTGAGCTTTGGTTGTGCTTCTGGATGGCGTCTGGTAATATTTTGTTGAAGCATGTGACACAGTCGTGACGGATCTGTGTGTGCCATTTTCCGTAGGATGTGCTTGTGTTGGATGCTGGGATAAGGCTGCTGTGATGGGATGAAATGGAAGGCTTTTCCTCTTCATCTGCTTGTCGGAAGGGTTTGCGAACCACGGATTTTAATTGTCTTTTCCATGGGCGTTCTCACCGGTGGAGCCATCGGGTCCTGGACTTTTCTTCATGTCTGTCTGGTTTGTTTGGTTCGGTTCCCCTGCTACGACAGTGTCTTTGCAAGTTATAGGTGTATTCAGAGCTTCTTGTTTCACTGTATCCAGTTTTAGTGGTTTGCGTCTTCGAGTCCATCCACTCTATCTAGGTTGACCAAATCCTGGTGGCTTTTGTTTCCGTAGTGTTTTTGGATGATTATTTTGGCAAGGTTGGTAGTGATGTATGTCCTCTCTGTCATTTCTGTTGTCAAGTCCCTTGATTCTGTTCTCCTTTTCCCCCCTGCTTCCTGTGGATCAACATTTTGTCAGGTTGACTGAGTTTTCAAGCCCTGTAGTTTGGTCTCACTGAATGTGTGTTGTGATATTTGCTGTGCCGTTGGGTAGATTTCCGTGAATCTTTTTCCTCCTTCCAGTGTCTGAAGATGTACTTTGCTGTTCTAGTGTTTGAAGACAAATTGGGTGTATGGCTCCTCCGATGCCTGTATTCTGTAATATATACCTGTATAGCAATACAGTTTCTCATGTGAAATTAGTCCTGTCAGCATGGAGAACTGTATGGATGTAGCCACTACTGGGAACATGTTGAAGGAAAGGAAGTCATTGTGTAGACAGAGAGGTCTTCACAGGCCTCTGCTTATTACTGCAGTAGGATGCACAGTCGCCAGGCTATGCAGTCTGTATATGCATGTCCTGGTGTCCATAGCCCATAATGCCTTTATTCAGTCTTCAGGGGACCGGCATGTTGGCTGATTGCGTATCTTTGCATAATCTTGTGAAGTGAGCTGTAGGAAATATGCGGGCAGAGATCACTCTTTTTCCGTATGCTGATTTCATTTCCTTTGGGTGTATTCCCAGGGGTGGAGTGGCTGGTTCATATGATAACGCCTGTATTCAGATTTCTGACTTACCTCCATACTGCCTTCCACAGGGGCGATACCAGTTTACATTCCCACCAGCAGTGGATGAGGGTGCCTTTCCCCCCACATCCTCAAGGCCGTTGTCGTATCGACTTGCATTTCCCTGATGGCTAGTGATCCTGAGCATTTCTGCATGTGTTTGCTGGCCATGTAGATTTGCTTTCTTGAAATATTTAGCCCGTTGAAGTCCCTTGCCCATTTCTTGAGTGGGTGGTTTGTTTTGCTGGTGTGGAGTTTCTGGAAAGTCCCCGGCAGATGATTCTTTATCAGTTGCATGCTTTGCAACTGTTAGTTTGCCTCTTCCCTTTGCTGAGTGTCTCTTTGGCAGTGCAGAAGCGGCTCAATTTGTTGTTGTTGTGTTTTATTTATTTATTTATTTTCTGGTTTCCTCTTCTATTTCATTCTTTAATCTTTTGTGATTCTCAGCTATTGCACATCCTTGGTTAAATTGATTCCAAGCTATTGTCTTTTCTTTGTAGCTATGTGAACGGGATTGGTCCTTGAAGTCCTTTCTCAGCCGTGACATTGTCTGTGTATACAATAGGCTGCTGATGTTCTCTCCTGCCACTTTAGCACACCCTACTCTGAGTTTTGATAGTGTCTTAGTGGAATCTTTTGGATCTCCTATATATAGATCATGTCATCTGCAAATAGGGATAGTTGGGCTTCCCCCCTCCCAATATGTAACTAACATTGAGCAATGAGAGGAAAAAGTACCAACATGATAATGTGCACACCGAAAATGTCCACAGTGACCTCAGATGCTTCCTTTCTGTATTCTCTCTCTTGCTTTGTGGAAGGCACGATTTGGTCTATTTCCAACAGCATCCATACTTTAAAGGCAGGGCTAGACTGTGGAGGGCGGGGACTGGGAAGCAGACCTGTGTTCCGTAGAGAACTCTGTAGATCACAGGTGTTTCAAGTCCTTGTGCCAGTGGGTACGAAAGTGTCTGAATACATAAATTCCAGAGATTTCCTCATGCGCAAGTCAGAGACAATGCCACACAGAATGTTTGTAAGGAAGAAGAGAATGACTGGGTGCCACAATCTTTTCTAAGACCGAGTGAAACTCTTTCTCAAATTCTGGGTTAATAGGGTAGGTAATGCATATACTACCAAATTCTAAAAAAACCCTAGGAGCTGGCCTTGATGTGGTATTTTATTTGTAGCTATGTCTTCCTTTTTAAATTTCTTTACTTTTCTTGAAGATCTCTTTTATTTATTCGACATTGAGGGTTACACACAGAGGAGATGAGAGGGAGGCAGGGAGACAGGGAGGCAGGGAGACAGGGAGACAGGGAGGGAGAGAGGAGAGAAGTCTTCTATCTGCTGGTCCATTACCCAGTTGGCTGCAATGGGCGTAGCTGAGAGTATCTGAAGCCAGGAGCCTCGCTGAGATCTCCTCATGGGTGCAGAGGCACAAGGACTTGGGGCGTCTTCCGCTGCCTTCCCAGGCCGCAGCAGAGAGCTGTGTCGGAAGTGGAGCAGCCATACTCGAACTGGCGCCCATATGGGAAGCCGGCACTGCGGGCGGTGGCTTTACCCGCTGCCTCACAGTGCCGACCTTCCCGGAAGTCGTTCGCCATGGGATCCAGCTGTCTGCTACGCTGCCTGGGAAAGCAGAGGGAGACGGCCCAAGGACTTAGGCCCCTGGGCCCAGAATGGAGTGCCGGCTGAAGGCCCTGGCTTCTGCTTCAGCCCTGGCTTCTGTCCCAGTCCCGGCCTTTGTAGCCACCGCGGGGGTGAACCCGAGATGGACGATCACTCAGAGAGAGAGAGAGAGAGAGAGAGAGAGACAGACAGACAGACAGGCAGACAGGCGGCGATGCCCCCTGCACTGCTTCTCTCCCCAAGCGGCTGCAACGAAAGGCCAGCGCTGGGCCAGGCAGAAGCGAGGAGGCAGGAGGCAGGAGCTCCATTGAGGACTCCCACGAGGCAGGGAGGTGGGGCCCAAAGAACCTGGGCCATCAGTGGCTGCGTTCCTGGTCACAGCCTGGAGAGGTGGACTGGAAGCAGCCCTGGGGCTTTGGACGCTGGATGCAGCCGTGTGCAGGTGCGTCCTGTGGTGCCATGGTGACGGCCCGTGGGGAGTGCGCCTGCGCCTGGGGCTGTGACCCGGAAGTGCACCCGCACGCCCGGCGCCGATGCCCCGCAGTGCTCCGCTGGCAGTCAGTGCTGCGGGTCCGCTCCTGCTCGAGAGCCTGCGTAAGCGGTGAGGAGAGGAGCGGTCCTCGACGCTGCTGGCCGAGCCTGAGGGAGAGCCAGCGGCCCCAGAGTCAGGCCGGGATCAGAGAGGCTGCGTGTCCGAGGCTGCCACGCCGTTTCCCAGGCGCGTGGCTCTTCTTTGGTCCCTGCCGGAAGCAACGGCCTTCGCGGACCTCTGACCCGGCAGCAGCACGGGCCCCCGTTGGAGGTGAGTGACGCGCGCGGCTGTTACGGTTACCCGCTGGGGGTCTTGGCTGCCCGCGTGCCTGTTGCTCTTGGGTCCCGAAGGCACGGGTGGAGTCGCGGTGGTGCTGTGCGGACGGTCTGGACGGGTCCCCAGGGTGCGAGCAGCTGTGCGGGAGCAGAGGTGGCTCGGTCTCCTCCCGGAAGGGCCCCGCGTCCCCGTCGGTTTGCTTTTTGAGGGCCCAGCCGCCCTGCTCTAGACCTCAGCGACTGTCGCTGGGAGGAACGAGAGCGAAAGTGCGTGTCTGTTTCCTGGTCTCGGAGGCCAGTTTTGGGTTCCTCGCGTTGGGTGTGATGTCAGCGCTCTGTGGGCTTTTCATGAAAGAGCCTCGTCAGGCCGAGGTGTACGGTCCGTTCCTGATCTGAGGATTTGTGTTTTAGTATGGCAAGAGTCAGGGACGTTTTTATGAACGAGGTTTTCTGTGTCGGGATAGTTGGTGGGCTTTCCCCATGTGTGTTCTGTTCTGGGATTGATTGATTGTGTAGGGTAGCCACCCTTGCATTTCCGGAGTAACTCTCGGTTGCGCACAGTGTGCTGAGCTTTGGTTGTGCTTCTGGATGGCGTCTGGTAATATTTTGTTGAAGCATGTGACACAGTCGTGACGGATCTGTGTGTGCCATTTTCCGTAGGATGTGCTTGTGTTGGATGCTGGGATAAGGCTGCTGTGATGGGATGAAATGGAAGGCTTTTCCTCTTCATCTGCTTGTCGGAAGGGTTTGCGAACCACGGATTTTAATTGTCTTTTCCATGGGCGTTCTCACCGGTGGAGCCATCGGGTCCTGGACTTTTCTTCATGTCTGTCTGGTTTGTTTGGTTCGGTTCCCCTGCTACGACAGTGTCTTTGCAAGTTATAGGTGTATTCAGAGCTTCTTGTTTCACTGTATCCAGTTTTAGTGGTTTGCGTCTTCGAGTCCATCCACTCTATCTAGGTTGACCAAATCCTGGTGGCTTTTGTTTCCGTAGTGTTTTTGGATGATTATTTTGGCAAGGTTGGTAGTGATGTATGTCCTCTCTGTCATTTCTGTTGTCAAGTCCCTTGATTCTGTTCTCCTTTTCCCCCCTGCTTCCTGTGGATCAACATTTTGTCAGGTTGACTGAGTTTTCAAGCCCTGTAGTTTGGTCTCACTGAATGTGTGTTGTGATATTTGCTGTGCCGTTGGGTAGATTTCCGTGAATCTTTTTCCTCCTTCCAGTGTCTGAAGATGTACTTTGCTGTTCTAGTGTTTGAAGACAAATTGGGTGTATGGCTCCTCCGATGCCTGTATTCTGTAATATATACCTGTATAGCAATACAGTTTCTCATGTGAAATTAGTCCTGTCAGCATGGAGAACTGTATGGATGTAGCCACTACTGGGAACATGTTGAAGGAAAGGAAGTCATTGTGTAGACAGAGAGGTCTTCACAGGCCTCTGCTTATTACTGCAGTAGGATGCACAGTCGCCAGGCTATGCAGTCTGTATATGCATGTCCTGGTGTCCATAGCCCATAATGCCTTTATTCAGTCTTCAGGGGACCGGCATGTTGGCTGATTGCGTATCTTTGCATAATCTTGTGAAGTGAGCTGTAGGAAATATGCGGGCAGAGATCACTCTTTTTCTGTATGCTGATTTCATTTCCTTTGGGTGTATTCCCAGGGGTGGAGTGGCTGGTTCATATGATAACGCCTGTATTCAGATTTCTGACTTACCTCCATACTGCCTTCCACAGGGGCGATACCAGTTTACATTCCCACCAGCAGTGGATGAGGGTGCCTTTCCCCCCACATCCTCAAGGCCGTTGTCGTATCGACTTGCATTTCCCTGATGGCTAGTGATCCTGAGCATTTCTGCATGTGTTTGCTGGCCATGTAGATTTGCTTTCTTGAAATATTTAGCCCGTTGAAGTCCCTTGCCCATTTCTTGAGTGGGTGGTTTGTTTTGCTGGTGTGGAGTTTCTGGAAAGTCCCCGGCAGATGATTCTTTATCAGTTGCATGCTTTGCAACTGTTAGTTTGCCTCTTCCCTTTGCTGAGTGTCTCTTTGGCAGTGCAGAAGCGGCTCAATTTGTTGTTGTTGTGTTTTATTTATTTATTTATTTTCTGGTTTCCTCTTCTATTTCATTCTTTAATCTTTTGTGATTCTCAGCTATTGCACATCCTTGGTTAAATTGATTCCAAGCTATTGTCTTTTCTTTGTAGCTATGTGAACGGGATTGGTCCTTGAAGTCCTTTCTCAGCCGTGACATTGTCTGTGTATACAATAGGCTGCTGATGTTCTCTCCTGCCACTTTAGCACACCCTACTCTGAGTTTTGATAGTGTCTTAGTGGAATCTTTTGGATCTCCTATATATAGATCATGTCATCTGCAAATAGGGATAGTTGGGCTTCCCCCCTCCCAATATGTAACTAACATTGAGCAATGAGAGGAAAAAGTACCAACATGATAATGTGCACACCGAAAATGTCCACAGTGACCTCAGATGCTTCCTTTCTGTATTCTCTCTCTTGCTTTGTGGAAGGCACGATTTGGTCTATTTCCAACAGCATCCATACTTTAAAGGCAGGGCTAGACTGTGGAGGGCGGGGACTGGGAAGCAGACCTGTGTTCCGTAGAGAACTCTGTAGATCACAGGTGTTTCAAGTCCTTGTGCCAGTGGGTACGAAAGTGTCTGAATACATAAATTCCAGAGATTTCCTCATGCGCAAGTCAGAGACAATGCCACACAGAATGTTTGTAAGGAAGAAGAGAATGACTGGGTGCCACAATCTTTTCTAAGACCGAGTGAAACTCTTTCTCAAATTCTGGGTTAATAGGGTAGGTAATGCATATACTACCAAATTCTAAAAAAACCCTAGGAGCTGGCCTTGATGTGGTATTTTATTTGTAGCTATGTCTTCCTTTTCAAATTTCTTTACTTTTCTTGAAGATCTCTTTTATTTATTCGACATTGAGGGTTACACACAGAGGAGATGAGAGGGAGGCAGGGAGACAGGGAGGCAGGGAGACAGGGAGACAGGGAGGGAGAGAGGAGAGAAGTCTTCTATCTGCTGGTCCATTACCCAGTTGGCTGCAATGGGCGTAGCTGAGAGTATCTGAAGCCAGGAGCCTCGCTGAGATCTCCTCATGGGTGCAGAGGCACAAGGACTTGGGGCGTCTTCCGCTGCCTTCCCAGGCCGCAGCAGAGAGCTGTGTCGGAAGTGGAGCAGCCATACTCGAACTGGCGCCCATATGGGAAGCCGGCACTGCGGGCGGTGGCTTTACCCGCTGCCTCACAGTGCCGACCTTCCCGGAAGTCGTTCGCCATGGGATCCAGCTGTCTGCTACGCTGCCTGGGAAAGCAGAGGGAGACGGCCCAAGGACTTAGGCCCCTGGGCCCAGAATGGAGTGCCGGCTGAAGGCCCTGGCTTCTGCTTCAGCCCTGGCTTCTGTCCCAGTCCCGGCCTTTGTAGCCACCGCGGGGGTGAACCCAAGATGGACGATCACTCAGAGAGAGAGAGAGAGAGAGAGAGAGAGACAGACAGACAGGCAGACAGGCGGCGATGCCCCCTGCACTGCTTCTCTCCCCAAGCGGCTGCAACGAAAGGCCAGCGCTGGGCCAGGCAGAAGCGAGGAGGCAGGAGGCAGGAGCTCCATTGAGGACTCCCACGAGGCAGGGAGGTGGGGCCCAAAGAACCTGGGCCATCAGCGGCTGCGTTCCTGGTCACAGCATGGAGAGGTGGACTGGAAGCGGCCCTGGGGCTTTGGACGCTGGATGCAGCCGTGTGCAGGTGCGTCCTGTGGTGCCATGGTGACGGCCCGTGGGGAGTGCGCCTGCGCCTGGGGCTGTGACCCGGAAGTGCACCCGCACGCCCGGCGCCGATGCCCCGCAGTGCGCCGCTGGCAGTCAGTGCTGCGGGTCCGCTCCTGCTCGAGAGCCTGCGTAAGCGGTGAGGAGAGGAGCGGTCCTCGACGCTGCTGGCCGAGCCTGAGGGAGAGCCAGCGGCCCCAGAGTCAGGCCGGGATCAGAGAGGCTGCGTGTCCGAGGCTGCCGCGCCGTTTCCCAGGCGCGTGGCTCTTCTTTGGTCCGTGCCGGAAGCAACGGCCTTCACGGACCTCTGACCCGGCAGCAGCACGGGCCCCCGTTGGAGGTGAGTGACGCGCGCGGCTGTTACGGTTACCCGCTGGGGGTCTTGGCTGCCCGCGTGCCTGTTGCTCTTGGGTCCCGAAGGCACGGGTGGAGTCGCGGTGGTGCTGTGCGGACGGTCTGGACGGGTCCCCAGGGTGCGAGCAGCTGTGCGGGAGCAGAGGTGGCTCGGTCTCCTCCCGGAAGGGCCCCGCGTCCCCGTCGGTTTGCTTTTTGAGGGCCCAGCCGCCCTGCTCTAGACCTCAGCGACTGTCGCTGGGAGGATCGAGAGCGAAAGTGCGTGTCTGTTTCCTGGTCTCGGAGGCCAGTTTTGGGTTCCTCGCGTTGGGTGTGATGTCAGCGCTCTGTGGGCTTTTCATGAAAGAGCCTCGTCAGGCCGAGGTGTACGGTCCGTTCCTGATCTGAGGATTTGTGTTTTAGTATGGCAAGAGTCAGGGACGTTTTTATGAACGAGGTTTTCTGTGTCGGGATAGTTGGTGGGCTTTCCCCATGTGTGTTCTGTTCTGGGATTGATTGATTGTGTAGGGTAGCCACCCTTGCATTTCCGGAGTAACTCTCGGTTGCGCACAGTGTGCTGAGCTTTGGTTGTGCTTCTGGATGGCGTCTGGTAATATTTTGTTGAAGCATGTGACACAGTCGTGACGGATCTGTGTGTGCCATTTTCCGTAGGATGTGCTTGTGTTGGATGCTGGGATAAGGCTGCTGTGATGGGATGAAATGGAAGGCTTTTCCTCTTCATCTGCTTGTCGGAAGGGTTTGCGAACCACGGATTTTAATTGTCTTTTCCATGGGCGTTCTCACCGGTGGAGCCATCGGGTCCTGGACTTTTCTTCATGTCTGTCTGGTTTGTTTGGTTCGGTTCCCCTGCTACGACAGTGTCTTTGCAAGTTATAGGTGTATTCAGAGCTTCTTGTTTCACTGTATCCAGTTTTAGTGGTTTGCGTCTTCGAGTCCATCCACTCTATCTAGGTTGACCAAATCCTGGTGGCTTTTGTTTCCGTAGTGTTTTTGGATGATTATTTTGGCAAGGTTGGTAGTGATGTATGTCCTCTCTGTCATTTCTGTTGTCAAGTCCCTTGATTCTGTTCTCCTTTTCCCCCCTGCTTCCTGTGGATCAACATTTTGTCAGGTTGACTGAGTTTTCAAGCCCTGTAGTTTGGTCTCACTGAATGTGTGTTGTGATATTTGCTGTGCCGTTGGGTAGATTTCCGTGAATCTTTTTCCTCCTTCCAGTGTCTGAAGATGTACTTTGCTGTTCTAGTGTTTGAAGACAAATTGGGTGTATGGCTCCTCCGATGCCTGTATTCTGTAATATATACCTGTATAGCAATACAGTTTCTCATGTGAAATTAGTCCTTCAGCATGGAGAACTGTATGGATGTAGCCACTACTGGGAACATGTTGAAGGAAAGGAAGTCATTGTGTAGACAGAGAGGATTTCAGAGGCCTGTGCTTATTGCAGTAGGATGCACAGTAGCCTGGCTATGAAGTCTGAATATTCATGTTATGGTGTCCTTTGCTCATAATATCTATATTCAGTCTTTAGGTTATGGGCATTTTGCCTGATTGAACATCATTGCTATTGTGAATTGATCTGTAGTAAATATGTGGGCAGAGATCATTCTTTTTTTTTTTGTATGCTGATTTCAATTCTCTTGGGTATATTCCTAGGGGTGGAATGGTTGGCTGATATGCTATGTCTATATTAGATTTCTGACTTATCTCCATGCTGTCTTCCACAGTGGAGCTATCAGTTTACATTCCCACCAGCAGTGGATGAGGATGCCTTTCCCCCCACATCCTCAATGCCATTGTCGTATCGATTTGCTTTTCCCTTATGGCTAGTTATCCTGAGCATTTCTGCATGTGATTGTTGGGCATTTGATTTTCCTTTCTCAAAATATTTAGCCCGTTGAAGTCCCTTGTGCATTTTTTGAGTGGGTGGTTTGTTTTGCTCTTGTTGATTTTTTAGTCTACTGATTTTCTCTCCTGCCACTTTACCACACTCTACTCTGAGTTTCGATAATCTCTTAGTGAAATGTTTTGTCCCTGCATGTACACATTCCTTCCAGGGAGATGAGCCGTTACAGTCCACTGCATTTCAGGACTAGTATTGTCTTGTGATTTTACCCTTCTACTTATAATTCACCTGCAACCAGTCGTCCTTTGTAGACTTGGGAGGATATCAACTCTCACTTTTGCTTAAATAGTCCCAGAATCAGAAAAGTCTACTGTTTGTTTAAGCTTTCCAACAAATGTCCTGTGATCCACATGTGGGAGGGTATGCACACATGCAGACACATGAACACATGTAGCCACACACCCCCACACTCCTGGATGTCTTTTTTCTTTAGCAAGAAGTGTTGACTCCATGCCAGCGTAATTGAAGATTCATGCAGGTTTTGATTGGGCCGAGCTTCTTGGGCTGCGTCTTTCCCACGGATGCTGGAGCTCAGCCTGGGCACAGGGAGAAGCCGGCAAGCACAGACAGAGCTGAGCGGTCCCTGCATCGTCATCCAGTGCTACTCAGTGTTAATATGGTGACACCTCTTTTCTCAGGGGGAGAATAAGTGACATGTGCTCCACAGTTGACTTCTGTTTCTCCTTTTTCCTCTGGCTGCCCGTCCCTCTGTGGGATTTTGAGAAGGTGCTTTCTTCATTGTGTCTGGTAGCACAGAAACAAACAGGAAGGGCCTCCTGTGAGGCAGGGCCTGGTCTAAATCTGGTGCTCACAGCTGTGTCTTAGCCATAAAGGCTTTGGTTGTTTGGCATCAGATGGTCCCTGAGCGTGGCGCTGCCTGTGACTTGCACACATCACTGAATGCACAGAGTTTCCTACAACATAAGCAGAGTGTTCAGTGTCTGAGTGTCCTCATGCTGGCCTCCCAGGGTTCTGCGTGTGAGACCTGGAGCGTCACTGACATTCTAGCCTTGTGCCGGGGTGAGTCATAGACCAGGTGGCAGTTTCCACTTCTCGTGCACTGCTCCTGCTGCACATGTGTGTGGGATGCCCCAGCCCCTTACATTCCTCAGATTCCTCAGGGTTTGCTTTCCCTCTCCTGGATGTTGCTGTTGCTGGGTTATCTGCTAGTGACCAGCTGCCTTACTTGGCTTGAGCCATTTGACTGCTGGAGGCTTAATGTGCCTCCTGGCTACTCACCAGGATCTAGTCTTCCCCTCATGCAGTAATTCCAGAATGAGTAATTCCACAGAGTGTCTGAAGAGTGAGTGCTGTGTGACTACCCCTGTGAGTGGGGACAAGAGCTGAGGTTTGCTGCCCTGGTAGCTGGTGCCTGGGAGACATCAGAGATATCCAGGTCGGATCTATCTATCTATCTATCTATCTATCTATTATCTATCTATCTATCTTACAAAGAATTGTATTTATTTACTTTAAAGGCCGAGTTACATGAGAGGTGAAAGACAAAGAAAGAGATCTTCCATCTGCTGGTTCACTCCCCAAATGGCTGTAATGGCCAGGGCTTGGCTAGGTTGAAGCCAGGAACCTGGAACTCCATCCAGGTTTCCCATGTTGTGCAGGGGGGCAAGCAAGTAGGCCATCCTCTCCTGCTTTCCCAGGTGCATTAGCAGGGAGCTGGATTGGAAGAGGAGCAGCCAGGACTTGAACTGGTAGCCATATGGGATGCCTGCACTGCAGGCAACAGCTTTACCCACTACGCCACAGGGCCGGTCCCTTAAACTCTTTTTTTTTAAATATTTTATTTTATTTATTTGAAAGGCAGAGTGAGAGACTGAGAGAGACTGAGAGACAGAGAGAGAAATATTTCATCTGCTGGTTCACTCTCCAGAGGGTCACGACAGGCAGGACTGAACCAAACTGCAGCCCGCAGCCAGCTGCTACTTCTGGGTCTCCTACATGGGTGGCAGGGACCCAGGCACTTGGGCCATCCTTTGTTGCTTTGCCAGGCAATCAGCAGGGAGCTGAATCAGAAGTGGAACAGCAGGAACTCGAACAGGTGCCAATATGAGATACTGACGTAGCTGGTGGAGGCTTAGCCTGCCATGCAACAGCGCCAGCCCCCACCTTTCTTGAACATTTTAAAATCATTTTCCTCTGCTCAGTTTCTCAGCCTACATTCAGAGGCTCCCTGCTCACATTTCTCCTTCTGTTTTCCCCTGGTGCCCACTGTGCTTCAGGAACTGTGATCAGTGTCCTCATGGTGCTGATGATGTGGTGTCGGAGCTGGACAGGGGCAAGTGCAGCATGTCCTGTGCAAGCAGAGGGACAGGGCGGGGCTGTCCAGGGAAGGGTTAGGCACACCGCTCTTCTTCCCCACTGTTGCTGCCTCTGCCTGTCCGGGTATCTGTTCTTTGCCATTAGCTGTTCATCTTTTGCTAGGTGAGCCCACAGTGAGTGCCTCCCACTGCTGGTGATGCCTGTGCCCTGGAGACTGCAGGATGAGTCGGACTCACCTCTGTGCCACTAGGCTCCATGGCCTCTGCACTCACTGCTTGCTGGGCTCCACTCATTCCTGGCTGTTCTCTGTGCATATCCAATTCTGTCCTCTCTGCAGCCCAGGCCATGTGTCCCCTCCCGAATGCTTAGCTTCTCCATCCAGCAGAATGAATTCCACCTCTCCAGCCTCACATGGTCTGCTTGTCCTCTGTTGTAGAGATGCTCACCTCACTTGGCAACAATTGAATGTATGTGCACCAAGTTTACATGTCAGTGGCCACACCAGGCATGTGCTTAGTACATAAACACTGCTGGGGGGCTCCTGGTGGGGTGTAGGAGTCAGACCCGCTCATCTAATGGAATGGAGCTCTTGTTATACATCCTGTGTTTTACTGCTCCACACCACTTGCCACAGTGAGTGGATTTCTGGGTGTGTCTCCTAGAAGGAACTGGAAACTGTTGAGTGACTTAGAGCCTTCCATCCTGCTGGCCAACTGTGCACCAGATGGCAGTGGCTTTCTTACCAGGGTCATGATGGAGAAGTTTAATCTCAAGAGAAAGTGGAAGGCCTTTAGGTGCACACAGTGGGACTTGCTAAGTTCTGCTGGTTGGGAGTACTGAAGGGACCTAAGTGTGCAGGGCAGAAGGGCAGGAGAATGCAGGATGCTCGGCCCTGCAGCTCAGAGACCACTGGATGCCAGATTCCCAGGCGGTTATCCCAGGATCTTGGTGCACCACACTCACGAAAAGAATCACACTTGAAAGAATGGCACCGTTTCACAGGCTTGCAGTCTGGGTTGGACCACAGAGTGCTGGATGCTGTGTGGACTTGGTGCCCTCCCTAAGATGGGATGAGGAGCAGAGCCCATGCATAAGTCAGGGAGAAAATATATACACCGATCTTAGCAGGTACCTGCTCAGGGGAGCACACACAGACACCAGCTGCCTGGCTCGTGGTGTTTCGGTGACAGCACTCAGCACTGAGCCCGCGTTTGCCAACTGCCCCTCCCCTTCCTTTGGGGTTGTGGTTGGCAGGTGCTTCCTGCAGCTCAGCTACAGTCAGGGTTGATGTTCCTCCCACCTCCCTTCTCCACCACACACCACCGTCTCTCGTTCCCCCTGCCCCTAGGGCTCTGTGGCCTCAGCCCCAGAGTTCATCTCTCCAGTGAAGCACTTTTGAGGAAGGAAAACCCTATGGACAGGTGAGGAGAGTGCTGTAGCTGGTTGTAACATGTAGCCCTCTGCCCCACTAGTTATGGATTTCTGATAGGCTAGATGGGCAGCCGTGAAGTCTGGGACCCAGCAGTTCAAGCCACTGGGCAATGAGTCTTCCCTTAGTTCTGGGCCCCCAGATGTGGGCAGTGAATTCAGCAGGCAGTTACTGTCCCCGTTCTCTATGATGCAGTGGTAGTGATATTTAGAAATTACTCAGATTCATGGGAGCCTCATCTCCATCTGGTCTATGATGGGGACTTCCACTGTGCAGTCAGAGACCTCTCCCCTGACCCCTCTCGAGGGCAGGGGTCATGTCTTCCTGGTCCCCTTGTCCTTAGAATCTTGCCTCGTGCCTGCCATGAGGCTCCTCAGCGGCTGTGCACTCAATGCATGAGTGAAATGGGCATTGTGGAATGTGAAAAGCAAAGCTCACTGGGGCCCGGGCTTTCCCATCCATCATCCCAGCAGTTTCTGGGTGCCGTGTTGCTGTGCTAAGACTTTGCATTGCTTCGTGTTACCATCATGCCGACTTCGTTACCACCTCCTCTGAGGACAGGGCATCATTGCTGACAGAGGACTCGCAGCCCTCCCTGTCCTGAGAGCTGCTGAAGGGCAAAGCTGGGCTTCATACTCAGGTCGGTGGACACCAGATCTTCCATACTTGAGTATTCTGTGTTGTTTTCTGCAAGCCCTTCATGAAGTTCCCTTGTACGCATCCTCCAGTTTGGAGTTCACTCCATCTCTGTTCATGGCCTCAGATAGGCAGGAGGAGGACATTGCCAGGCAGACTCTTGGTTCCACAACTTCCCAGCTGCTTGGCTTTGGGCAAATTGCTGAACTCGCTGTGCTGTATCAGCTTATTATTTTTTTTCACAAACAGAGTTAGATAGAGAGAGACAGAGAGAAATGTCTTCCTTTTTCCATTGGTTCACTCCCCAAGTGGCTACTATTGCAGGCGCATTGTCCCAACCGAAGCCAGGAGCCAGGTGCTTCCTCCTGGTCTCTCATGTGGGTGCATGGCTCAAGGACCTGGGCCATCCTCCACCGCACTCCCGGGCCACAGCAGAGAGCTGGACTGGAAGAGGAGCAACTGGGACAGCATCTGGCACCCCAACCGGGACTAGAACCTGGGGTGCCAGCGCCGCAGGTGGAGGATTAGCCTAGTCAGCCATGGCACCGACCTCTAAATGGCTCTTTTATGACTTGGGATGGAGCGTCTCTGTAGGGAAGCTGCTCACTAGGCAGTTGCTCCAATTCCTGTCCTGCTTGCCTGGGGCTGTTCCACTGGGTGGTCCCTCCAGATGGTCCCTGCCTTGCCAAGTGAGTGCAGTAGTGAGGTGGAGAGGCAGAGCTCACCTAATTAGTGTAGGCGGGCTAGTTTTTCCTTAGTCTGGCCAAACTCTTTGTAGGCATCTGATTGCCTGCCAATGTGCATGGCTGCCACAAAATTAATCCACTGCGACAGGGAAGTTTATTCAGCTGGCTGAGACGAGCCTGGGACTTGGGGACACACAGTCCCTGTGGTTTGCTGCCCCTGTCATCAGGAAATATCACTGCCCTGCCACAGCATGGGGCACCTTGAGGGCATCTGCAGTGGCTCAGCACCCACCTCTCTCTGTCGTGTGGGCCACAGGCCTTGGTGTGGATGGTCTTGCATGTGGATGTGCAGTCTGGTCAGGCTTCTCCCTGCATGAAACCAGGTTAGGGTGACAGGTGCCTAGACTTAGAGAACTGCTAGTGCAGGTTTATACAGATATGTGTGTGTATGTGTGTGTGTGTGTATGTGCAGGCTCAAGGGGATTTCCCAAAACTCATGGAAGAACAGAACTAAAAGTAATTAATTTTGGTGCCAAACGCTTTTGAAATCCATGCATGCTTTATTCATAATGTACATTTCTCATGAATGGTTTGAAGGTTCCTCATATGCAAGCATTTCAATTTTTTTGGCACCAATATAAACTTACCCTTTAATTCTATTTTCTGTGAACTTCTTGAAGTATCTTTGTATTTCTTTATAAAAGCATGATAAAATCTCATTGCAGAAAATTCAAAAAATGCAAAACCATTTGAAATTACCCATAATCCCTTGACTCAAAGCAAACTAATATTAGTGTACAGATATATTTTCATTTTTTTCTACTTGAGCACTTTGATGCATTTGAAATTACATTGTACGTTCAGTGTGGCATCCTCTTTCTCCCCCCCCACCGTGGAACTTGTTTCCATCTGTTCTAATTATAAACTGAATTATAAACCGAACGCTGTGACTTGGCCCACGCTATTGTCACTATTGTCTGCTCCCCCGTGCAAGGTCCTTTTCATGGCTGGAGGGGCAGAACTCTGGTGGCAGCTATTGCTAGAGTGCACCTGCTGACTGCTGGGCCAGGGTCCCACACTCTACAGGGCTAGCTCATCCTCACATGGCCTGGGGAAGGACTTCTGACTTAGGACAAAGAGAGAGGGAGGGGTTTTTGAGGCATGGGAGGAATCACTAACACTGGCCAAGTGCTGTTCTAGTACGGGTTGTGTTCTTTTTTTTTTTTTTCCCACAGGCAGAGTGGATAGTGAGAGAGAGAGAGACAGCGAGAAAGGTCTTCCTTTTTGCCGTTGGTTCATCCTCCAATGGCCGCTGCGGCCAGCTCATCGCGCTGATCCAAAGCCAGGAGCCAGGTGCCTCTCCCAGTCTCCCATTAGGGTGGAGGGCCCAAGGACTTGGGCCATCCTCCACTGCCTTCCCGGGCCATAGCAGAGAGCTTGCCTGGAAGAGGGGCAACCGGGATAGAATCCGGCACCCCAACTGGGACTAGAACCCGGTGTGCCGGAGCCGCTAGGTGGAGGATTAACCTGTTAAGCCATGGCGCCGGCAACACGGGTTGTGTTCTAAGCACTTGGCTTCCATTACCTTGTTGACCTGGCATGACAGCCCATCTTACAGATGGCTAAACTGACAGGCACAGAAGTTTGGTGGATCACCTAGGTCACACAGACAAGGCTGGCAGGTGAGCCCAGATGTCCTGTCCTGAAGCAGGTGCTCCTAACCCTCATGGTGCCTGCCTCTCCAGACAGGTGCTGGGTCTCAGTCTGGGGGCTGTTACCTTCAATTGATTGATTGATTGATTGGATGGAGAAAGAGTCCGTTGGATATAGTGTGCTACTTGTCAGGGCGTTTGTATTTGTGTGTGTGTGGGGGGACAAGGCCCACAGGAACAGAGCCCATGAGTGGGGCTGTAGAGGACAGGTGGGACCCCACTGTGGAGACATTGGGCCTGGCCCTCTCCATAGAGAAAGCAGGCTGTGCTGGTGGTGGATAGCTGCAGCATGTGGGGCTGGTGTGCCCTCCTGAGGTGCCTCAGTGTGTGTGCTCCTCCCGCTACAGGTGCGCTCGCTCAGAGCCTGCCCGTGCCTCCTGCCCATCCCTGGCTGTGTGAACCAGGCAGGTGACACAGTGGCTGCTGTTTACAGACTGTGCTCTTAGGAACAGCTTGGAGAGGATGTTGGGAGGTGAGGTTTTGCAAGGCCTTGGTGACTTGTCTGACATGGGCCATGCTTAGGAAGGGGGTGGCTGCTGGTGTGTCTCATGCACAGGGTGTGGAGGCAGTCAGCTTGCATTTCCTGTGTTCTTGGGTCCTTGGAACTGGCCCCAGCAAGCAGGGACCACTTGGCTTTCTGTCACCTGGCGTCTCGTACCTGTTCCATTCCTGAATGGATGGACTGGGCTAAAAAGCAAAACTAGTGGAGTTCATTAAAATCCACATAATATGATTGTAGACTTCCTGGGTTGCTGGAGGGTCTCGGTCCCATCTGTGGTTGGGAGGAATGGCACAATTTCTGACTGGAGCTGGTACAGCACCCAGAGCAGGTGTCCCGGGGTAGTTTGGACCTCAGGGCTGCGGTGCAGACTGGAGAGTAGGAACACACACAAGGCTTCAGCGATCTTTGTGGGCTAGGGCGGTGCCGTGCCTATGAAGGAGAACTGCTGTGAATGTCTGAAGTCCCCACGTGCTGTGGCTACCCAGGAGAAAGACCGCAAAGCCAGTGTGTGAAGGCGGTTTTGAGCATGACATCTGTTAAGCTGTGCCACATACCAAGATCGTGCTGGACACAGCACAAGTCCAGAATCCTCCTCCTACTAACCATCCCTGGCTTCTCCTCCTCCCCTGAAATCTCTCTGAAAGGTTTCCTCGTGCTGCAGACCTGGACGCTGGGCTCTGCAGTCCACTGCCTGGGAGCCATGACAGAACCACCTTCATGTGATCGGTGTGTGTGTGTGTGTGTCGCTCTGCTGGCTGGCTGAACACTGGACCTCACTGCTCAGGGCTGTGCAGCATCTGTGCTTGCCCCTGTGAGCAGGAGGGCAGTAGGGCTGGGAGCTTCTCAGGGGAGCAGAGTTGGAAGGGGACCTTGTGGTGCAGCCATTGGAGGTTGTCAGTTTTCCCAGGTGTGCTGGCTGCAGAGAATACTGGGCCTTGGTTGGATGTCTCACACCTCACTCCCAGTTACTAATGAAGGAGGGATAGCTGCTTCCCAGGCCACACTGGGTGTCCCCTGTGTCTCTTCCTGTCCTTCCATAGGGTGCCTTGCTCTCAGTGATGATGACCCCCACCCCGTTCTCTGCAGGGGTCACCATGCACTGCCTTTGCACCAGCCCCCGATGAAGTGGCCATCCCCCCATGCTGTCCTGGACAAACATCGGCTCTGAGGATTTACCATTCTGCACGGTGCTCCAGGCCCAAGGCCGCTTCCTCGCTGGCCCTGCCTTAGGCTCTGCTCTTAGCTGTGTGTTTCTGATTCTGGATTCCTTTCTCTGAAGCGGTGACCCTGCTTAACGTGGGTCTGTTTCCCTCACAGCAGTACAATACAGAAAGTGTTCATGGTAGGGAAACTTAGCTTCACTTTCCAGAGCCACAGGCCTTCATTTCGTCCGCAGGTCCCATGGCTCCCTAGGAGGGATGGTGGCCTGGCCTGGGTCTTGTGCCTGGGTGTGGTGCATTCTCCCCCCCTCTTTGTGCCTCACGGCCTCTTCTGATTCAGGACTTTTCCTGGGACTTTTTGCTGTCTGACATCTTGAATGCTTCCCGTCTTTGTTTTGAGCGTGTGCCAGGATTTCCCAGCCGGGTTGGTGTCAGTCTCATTGTGCCTCTGCTCTGCCATCACCATCAATATCACTATTGTTGTTATCATTGCAGAGAAACTGTACGGCAATTTCCTGAGCTGGAATCTGGAAGAAATAATCACCCAGTTTCCCTGCATCGTGGGTAGGCGGCCACCTTCACTGTCACCATGAAAGCGGGCCTGGACTTCTTCTGCCAGGAGGGTCTCCTGCAGGACCTGAGTGACGGTAAGCGGCTCCCTCGTTTCCGAGAGCTCACCTGCTCCCAGGTGTGCATTGTAGTCAGCTCTCCGTGGTGCCTGCCACCGGCCATGTGACTCGCCCATCCAAGACCTTGCCTCGGCACTTTGTTAGCAGCGTGGCTTATTGCAGGCACAGTATAGAGACTATTTCTCAGTTCCCACTCTTGACCGTCTTGTCCTGATTTGGTAGGTGGTTTTATTAAGAGAGTGGAATGCTGTGATTTTTGCCCCCAAGTGTACCTGCTGTGTTGGTTGGACACATAGTGGTGAGGATGGAGTTCTCCCATCTGGTGAGCCAGTAAGCAGATGGAGCCGGGGGCAATGGGAATTGTATCTGCTGTAGCACCAGGCCTGGCTGTGTGGGGATGTGAGTTCACAGGTTAGCTGTGTCAGGTTGTCACATGCTGTTCTGGAGGCCTTGGGGGTGTGTTAGTCAGCTCAGGCTGCTGTAACAAACCCCACACCTGGCCTGTCCCGACCACAGGCATTGATTTCCTGATGGTTCACAGCATTGCAAGTCCAACCCAAGTGCTAGCATGGTTTTGTTCCTGGTGAGGGTGGCCTTCTTCTTGCTTTCTTCTCATGCGGTGGTAACAGATCAGCTCTCTGGTATTTCTTCCCCTTCCCTTTTTTGTGTTTTAAGATTTAATTATTTACTTGATGGGCAGTTACAGGTGTGGGGTGAGAAGACACACACAGGGACGTGTGCACACACACACACACACAGAGAGAGAGAGAGAGGGAGAGAAGAAAGATCTTCCATCTGCTGGTTCACTCCCCAAATAGCCACAATGGCTGGGACTGTGCCTTTCAGAAGTCAGGAACCTGGAAGACCATCTGGGTTTCCAATGTGTGTGTCAGGGGCCCAAGCTTGGGCCATCTCCTGCTCCTTTTCCTGGCACATTAGCGGAGAACTGGATCAGACGTGGAGTACCCAAGACTTGAACTGGTGTTCACATGGGGTGCTGGGGACACAGGTGGTGACTTAACCCCCTGTGCTGTAACGCCAGCCCTAGTAAGAACATTTCAATCCTGTGTTTTAAGTACTTTGGAGTCCTCATATACAGTGCGTGACTTTTGTCTCCAAGAACATGCTGTAAATGACAGACCTTCCTGTAGGTGTTTTGGGTCCAGGTATTCCTGGCTGTGTTGCAGCTGCCATTCCTTGTCCATTCACCTGCCAAGGGGCATTCATGCGTTTCCATTGTCTTGACTGTGTTGAGCAGTGGTACAGTGGTCATGTGTATATACCACATACACACATTACATTCACATGTACATATCTCATTCACATACACCTACATATCACACATATAAAATCACATACAGATATCACACACAATGCATGCATGTAAATATAGACCTAACATGCACATGTACATAAATCTGGACGTGGGCTGGTGGGGTCGTGGGAGAGTTTGAATTGTTTTTAGCTTTTAGGAACCCTCCATGCTTGTTTTCAACATGCTGTACTGACTGACGTTCCCTTGAGAAGTGTGCTAGACTCCTCTTTCTGCACCTGTGGCCTGGGTTTTTGGTAATAGCCAGTCTGGTGGAGTGACTTATATGGTTTTCTTTTTATTTATCTATTTTAGAGATTTATATGTTTATTTGAAAGTTAGAGTTGGAAGAGAGAGGGAGGGACAGAGAGAGGGCTCTTTCATCTGCTGGTTTGCTCCCCAGATGGCCGCAATGGCCAGAGCTGTGCCAAGCCAAAGCCAGGAGCCAGGAGCTCCTGGATGCAGGGGCCCATACACGTAGGCCATTCTCCACTGCTTTTCCCAGGTCATTACAGAGAACTGGATTGGAAGTGGAGTGAGTGGGACAAAAACCAGTGCCTGTGTAGGATGTCAGCATTCCAGGTGGCAGCTTACCCGCTGGGTCACAACACTGGCCTCTAGTTCTGATATTAATTTGCATTTTTGTGATAATTAGCGGTGTTTACTTGTATGTCTTCTTTCGAGAAATGTCCATTCAGGGGCTATTTTCTTGTTACTGATTCATTTGAGTTCTTTGGTAGTAGCCTCTCACCTGATAAATGATTTCAAGTATCCTCTCTTAGTGTGTGGTTCGGTTCTCTATTGAGAGAACTGTTGCTTGTTTCCTTTGCTTGGAGAAGGATTTTCTTGTACGCAGTCTCATATGTTTATGTTTGCTTTTGTCACCCATGCCTTTGGGGTCACATCCAAGAAATTACTGCTCAGACCAATGTCATGGACCTTTCCTTCTGCTTTTCTCTAGTCATTTCAGAGTTTTGTGTCTTATGAGTAAGAATTTATTTATTTATTTATTTATTTATTTGGAATGTGTGTATGTATGTGTGAATGTGTACCTATATGGATATCAAGTCTCTAGCAGAAATCACATTCACAGGATATTTTAATTTTAATTTATCATCTTATCTGAAAAGCAAAGGAGGCTGAGAGGGAGAGAGAGAGACAGAGAGGGAGGAGAGGGAGAGAGGAGAGGGCTCTCCCATTTTCTAGTTCTCTCCCAGGTTATTCAAAATGACCCCAGGGCTGAAACTAGGAATCAGGAACTCAATGCAGGTCTCTGACATTGGTGGCAAGAACCCACTTATTTGAGCCATTACCACTGCTTCCCAGGGTCTGCCCTGGCAGGAAGCTGGAGTCAGGAGCCCGAGCCCTAATGTGTGGCGTGGGTGTCCTAAGCACTAGGCCAGATGCCATCGTTTAGAAGGTGCGTGGCACAGGGACCCTGTCTCGTTCTGTCCTGTGTTCCCAGTGTTTTGGCTGTGACAGGCAAAGAACTTTGTGTCTTGTGGTGTGGATCATGAACGGGGCCTCTTTCTCCTGCTCCTCCCCTGAGTGTGTGGCTTCTGAGTTGTGTTCCTGTTCTTTCCTTTTTTTGTGACAAGCAGAGTTAGACAGTGAGACAGAGAGTCAGAGAGAAAGGTCCTCCCTCTGTTGGTTCACCCCAAAATGGCCGCCGAGGCTGGCGTGCTGCACCGATCCGAAGCCAGGAGCCAGGCGCCTCACCCTGGTTTCCCATGCGGGTGCAGGGCCCAAGCACTTGGGCCATCCTCCACTGCCCTACCGGGCCACAGCAGAAAGCTGGCCTGGAAGAGGAGCAACCAGGATGGAATCCGGTGCCCCAACCGGGACCAGAACCCAGGGTACCTGCGCAGCAAGTAGAGGATCAGCCTAGTGAGCTGTGGCTTGGCCCCTGTTCTTTCTTGTGAGAATGCCCCAATCAGAATTCCCCCCAGCTTCTCTGGGCAGTTGCTGAAGTTCTCAGAGTTCTGATCGCGCATCTGTGGCTCAGCTCCCTGCACGGCTGTTTCATCTGCTTTCCTGTAACAGGGAGCTTGTTGGGGTCTCTCCTGCTACTCTGTGTTGGGCAGCTGGGGCTGCTGGAACAGAGCAGACAGTTCAGTCCATGGCAGCCTGCATAGAATTTGCTGTCTCTGCAGTGTTTGATGAACCTTCGGGAAGTTCGTTTGGATCGTGCTGGTGCTTAAGAAAACATTCTCTTTATGTTGTTCACAAGCAGGCTTAGCACTGGGTGTGTTAGCAACGGAGAAAGCCAAGGGGACGTCTTACCAGGCTTCAAGCATCAGATGTGGTGGATTTTCTTGGTTTGTGCAGTGCTTTGTGCATCTGCACTGCGAATTCCTCTCAGTGGGCAGTGGGTAAACAGATCCCGACTTCTCCCCCATAAGGGAGTTGGGCATAATGAGTGGTGCCTAGGGCCGGGCTCCTGGGGAGGCTTGGCAGTCAGACTCCCAGTGGGGATTGTGTGAGAGCAGTGGGGGCAATAGCACCCGTGTAATGTCATTCCCTAGGAACAGCATGCAAGCTTCCAGTGGACTTCTGAGCTCTGTGGGTTCTGCTGCCACCTCCAGTGTTCGATGTTGACCTGCTTGGTGCATATAATACCAAATTCTAAAAAAACTCTAGTAACTGGCCTTGATGTGGTATTTTATTTGTAGCTATGTCTTCCTTTTTTAATTTCTTTACTTTCCTTTAAGATCTCTTTTATTTATTCGACATTGAGAGTTACACACAGAGGAGATGAGAGGGAGGCAGGGAGGGAGGGTGGGCGAGCGAGAGAGAGAGGAGAGAGGAGAAAGTCTTCCATCTGCTGGTCCATGACCCAATTGGCTTTAATGGGCGTAGCTGAGAGTATCTGAAGCCAGGAGCCTCGCTGAGATCTCCTCATGGGTGCAGAGGCACAAGGACTGGGGGCGTCTTCTGCTGCCTTCCCAGGCCGCAGCAGAGAGCTGTGTCGGAAGTGGAGCAGCCGTACTCGAACCAGCGCCCATATGGGAAGCCGGCACTGTGGACGGTGGCTTTACCCGCTGCCTCACAGAGCCGACCTTCCCAGAAGCCGTTCGCCATGGGATCCAGCTGTCTGCTAAGCTGCCTGGGAAAGCAGAGGGAGACGGCCCAAGGACTTAGGCCCCTGGGCCCAGGATGGAGTGCCGGCTAAAGGCCCTGGCTTCTGCTTCAGCCCTGGCTTCTGTCCCAGTCCCGGCCTTTGTAGCCACCTCAGGGGTGAACCCCCAGATGGACGATCACTCAGAGAGAGAGAGAGAGAGAGAGCTGGCGATACCCCCTGCACTGCTTCTCTCCCCAAGCGGCTGCAACGAAAGGCCAGCGCTGGGCCAGGCAGAAGCGAGGAGGCAGGAGGCAGGAGCTCCATTGAGGACTCCCATGAGGCAGGGAGGTGGGGTCCCGAGAACCTGGGCCATCAGCGTCTGCGTTGCTGGTCACAGCCTGGAGAGGTGGACTGGAAGCGGCCCTGGGGCTTTGGACGCTGGATGCAGCCGTGTGCAGGTGCGTCCTGTGGTGCCATGGTGACGGCCCATGGGGAGTGCGCCTACGCCTGGTGCTGTGACCCGGAAGTGCACCCGCACGCCAAGCACCAATGCCCCGCGGTGCTCCGCTGGCAGTCAGCGACGCAGGTCCGCTCCTGCTCGAGAGCCTGTGTAAGCGGTGAGCAGATGAGCCGTCCTTGACCCTGCCTGCCAGGCCTGATGGAGAACCAGTGGCCCCAGGGTCAGGCCGGGATCAGAGAGGCTGCGTGTCCGAGGCTGCCGCGCCGTTTCCCAGGCGCGTGGCTCTTCTTTGGTCCCTGCCGGAAGCAACGGCCTTCGCGGACCTCTGACCCGCCAGCAGCCCGGGACCCCGTTGGAGGTGAGTGACGCGCGCGGCTGTTGCGGTTACCCGCTGGAGGTCTTGGCTGCCCGCGTGCCTGTTGCTCTTGGGTCCCGAAGGCGCGGGTGGAGTCGCGATGGTGCTGTGCGGATGGTCTGGAAGGGTCCCCAGGGTGCGAGCAGCTGTGTGGGAGCAGATGTGGCTGGGTCTCCTCCTGGAACGGCCCCGCGTCCCCGTCGGTTTGCTTTTTGAGGGCCCAGCCGCCCTGCTCTAGACCTCAGCGACTGTCGCTGGGAGGATCGAGAGCGAAAGTGCGTGTCTGTTTCCTGGTCTCGGAGGCCAGTTTTGGGTTCCTCGCGTTGGGTGTGATGTCAGCGCTTTGTGGGCTTTTCATGAAAGAGCCTTGTCAGGCCGAGGTGTACGGTCCATTCCTGATCTGAGGATTTGTGTTTTAGTATGGCAAAAGTCATGGAGGTTTTTATGAACGAGGTTTTCTGTGTCGGGATAGTTGGTGGGCTTTCCCCATGTGTGTTCTGCTCTGTGATCGATTGATTGTGTAGGGTAGCCACCCTTGCATTTCCGGAGTAACTCTCGGTTGCGCACAGTGTGCTGAGCTTTGGTTGTGCTTCTGGATGGCGTCTGGTAATATTTTGTTGAAGCATGTGACACAGTCGTGACGGATCTGTGTGTGCCATTTTCCGTAGGATGTGCTTGTGTTGGATGCTGGGATAAGGCTGCTGTGATGGGATGAAATGGAAGGCTTTTCCTCTTCATCTGCTCGTCGCAAGGGTTTGCGAACCACGGATTTTAATTGTCTTTTCCATGGGCGTTCTCACCGGTGGAGCCATCGGGTCCTGGACTTTTCTTCATGTCTGTCTGGTTTGTTTGGTTCGGTTCCCCTGCTACGACAGTGTCTTTGCAAGTTATAGGTGTATTCAGAGCTTCTTGTTTCACTGTATCCAGTTTTAGTGGTTGGGTCTTTCTGCGAGTCCATCCACTCTATCTAGGTTGACCAAATCCTGGTGGCTTGCTGTTTCCATAGTGTTTTTGGATGATTATTTTGGCAAGGTTGGTAGTGATGTATGTCCTCTCTGTCATTTCTGTTGTCAAGTCCCTTGATTCTGTTCTCCTTTTCCCCCCTGCTTCCTGTGGATCAACATTTTGTCAGGTTGACTGAGTTTTCAAGCCCTGTAGTTTGGTCTCACTGAATGTGTGTTGTGATATTTGCTGTGCCGTTGGGTAGATTTCCGTGAATCTTTTTCCTCCTTCCAGTGTCTGAAGATGTACTTTGCTGTTCTAGTGTTTGAAGACAAATTGGGTGTATGGCTCCTCCGATGCCTGTATTCTGTAATACATACCTGTATAGCAATACAGTTTCTCATGTGAAATTAGTCCTGTCAACATGGAGAACTGTATGGATGTACCCACTCCTGGGAACATATTGAAGGAAAAGAAGTCATGGTGTAGACAGAGAGGTCTTCACAGGCCTCTGCTTATTACTGCAGTAGGATGCACAGTCGCCAGGCTATGCAGTCTGTATATGCATGGCATGGTGTCCATAGCCCATAATGTCTTTATTCAGTCTTCAGGGGACCGGCATGTTGGCTGATTGCGTATCTTTGCATAATCTTGTGAAGTGAGCTGTAGGAAATATGCAGGCAGAGATCACTCTTTTTTTCGTATGCTGATTTCATTTCCTTTGGGTGTATTCCCAGGGGTGGAGTGGCTGGTTCATATGATACGCCTGTATTCAGATTTCTGACTTATCTCCATACTGCCTTCCACAGGGGCGATACCAGTTTACATTCCCACCAGCAGTGGATGAGGGTGCCTTTCCCCCCACATCCTCAAGGCCGTTGTCGTATCGACTTGCATTTCCCTGATGGCTAGTGATCCTGAGCATTTCTGCATGTGTTTGCTGGCCATGTAGATTTGCTTTCTTGAAATATTTAGCCTGTTGAAGTCCCTTGCCCATTTCTTGAGTGGGTGGTTTGTTTTGCTGGTGTGGAGTTTCTGGAAAGTCCCCGGCAGATGATTCTTTATCAGTTGCAGGCTTTGCAACTGTTAGTTTGCCTCTTCCCTTTGCTGAGTGTCTCTTTGGCAGTGCAGAAGCGGCTCAATTTGTTGTTGTTGTGTTTAATTTATTTATTTATTTTCTGGTTTCCTCTTCTATTTCATTCTTTAATCTTTTGTGATTCTCAGATATTGCACATCCTTGGTTAAATTGATTCAGAAACCTGCTGGCGGATAAAGTATCCATTTCACAATCTGGTGTTTTCACTGCTTTTTTTCTAAATGTTTCTTTTTGCCTTCAAGTGCAGGCTTGTTCATTTTATGAAAGTTGGCATTTTTTCGTTTTTGAAAGTAAATCTTTTGTATTTGCAGGGTATATAAAAGCATGTTTTGTGAGCATAATTACAAGGATGAACTGCTTTCATTTTGAGTAGTAATAGACCAACCTTTAGTGTAATAAGATACATAGTTTTTATTCTATCTGTGGTTCAAAAACTGCTTACTACTGCTCTTGATCATAATCTTAGTCCTTTTTGTCAAACAGGTTTAGAGTCCAGCGCACCTTTTTATCCACCTTCTATGTGAAAATCAGTGGGAGATAGAGGAAATTTTTAAAAATTGATGTATTTATTTGTGAGGTAGAGTTACAGACAGAGGTCTTCCATCCACTGGTTCACTCCCCAGATGGTTACAGTGGCCAGAGCTAAACCGAATCAAACGCTGAAGCCAGGAGCTTCTTTGAGGTCCCCTACATGGTTTCCGAGGCCCAAGAACTTAGGCTATCTACTGCTGCTTTCCCAGGCCATAAGCAGAAAGCTGGATTGGAAGAATAGCATCTGGGACACGAACCTGCACCCGTAATGGATGTTGGTCCTGTAGACGACAGCTTTACCTGCTTTACCACAATGTTGGCCCGCAGAGCAAATTTTTAAGTCAGAGCATTTGATTCTCATTCTGCATTCTGAGGACAAAACTTAATTTCTCCCTGCCCTAGTTTCTTCTTCTGTGAAAGCCAAAGTACTTCTTAGAGAGTATTTGTGGGTGTAAGTGAAATGTAATGCTCCTGAGAAGCTTAACGCATATACGTGATGACCTCTGTAGACTTAACAGTGATTTAAAAATGTTTCTCAAAGGACATCATGTTAAGTGAAAATAAGCCACTTGAGATTTAATAACCATTTAAACATGTTTCAAAAGGATAGGATGTTAAGTGGAACAGGCCAGACAGATAAATATTTCCCATTATCCCTCAGAAGTGGAAGCTAAAAACCTCAGTTTGAATACAAAATGATGTTTACTCGAAGATGGGTGGTGGGGATAGAGGGAGTTGGACAACACACACCAAATCAGAGTTTGATCAAAAGCCCCATCCCTGGTGTTCGGGCATGGCTAACTGACTGTACTTCACAGTAACCCATTATGGGGTACATGAACAAGCAGAATAAGGCTGTTTCAGGACTCCAGTATCCAAAAAGTGGTACCGGTAAAGGAATGTTGGTTACCCTGATTTGATCTGTAGACATTATATATGTGTTTGGAAATGTCATACAGTAGCTTAAAGATGTGCGATTATTATTATTAACAATAAATTAATGTCAAAATTCAAGGGTTTTAAAAAATATTTTAAAATATTTATTTATTTGCAAGTCAGAGTTACACAGAGAGAGGAGAGGCAGAGAGAGAGAGAGGTCTTCCTTCCACTGGTTCACTCCCTAATTGGCTGCATTGGCTGGAGCTGCGCCGATCTGAAGCCAGGATCCAGGAGCGTCTTCTGGGTCTCCCACGTGGATGCAGGGGCCCAAGGACTTGGGCCATCTTCTACTGCTTTCCCAGGCCATAGCAGAGAGCTGGATCAGAAGTGGAGCAGCCGGGTCTTGAACCGGTGCCTATATAAGGATGCCAGTGCTTCAGGCCAGGGTGCTAACTCACTGCGCCACAGCGCCAGCCCCTGAAAGATATTTTTGAAAGGCATAATTACAGAGAGATTAGGAGAGAGAGAGAGACGGATTGAGGCAGGAATTGAGGGGGGAGGGAGGGAGAGGGGTATCTTCCATCCTCTGGTTCACTCCTCAAATGGCTTCCATGACTGAAGCTGGGTGCATCTGAAGCCAAGAGCCAGGAGCCCAAGAGTTGGGCCATCCTCTGCTACTCTCCCAGGCACATTAGCAGGGCGCTGGATTGGAATCGGAGTACCAGGAATCAAACTGCTGCCCATATGGTATGCTGGCACCACAGGAGTCACCACTACACCACAGCGCTCGCCCCTGTGTTTTTTGTTTGTTTTGTTTTCACTTTTAATTCTTCCTGTGGCTTTATCCCTGAGCAGAGAATAGGACAAGTGTTCCCAGCCTCATTGGGTCAGGAGTAAATAAAGCCTGAAATAATGGCTGCATTTGTTCATCTGGAACTTGATACCAGAGCCCAGAATTTTAGTTTTATAACTATTGAAAATGTTTGGCTCTAGGGTTTAAATGAAATTTAGCATCTTTTTTTGTTATTCTGAATGTGGTTTACTTGTCCCTAAAGTGTGCACATTACAAAATTTATGATTTAGAAAGTGAAAGTTGAAAAAAAGAAAATGGAAGTCACCCCTCAGTTCTATTTGGAGATGTCCAAGGCACTGTTGACAGTTTTGTGTGCCCCTTTACAGGTGCTATCCCTGCATTAATAAAAGAGTGTGTGTTTGTGTTTGTGTTTGTGTGTGAAGGGGCATTTGTATGTGTATAGTGCTGACATGCACATAGAAATGACTTTGTGCAGAACTGTGCTCTATTAAGGATGGTTTTCCATCTTCCCTTTTATACTTGCCAGTGTAGTAATTTTTGTATCATCATAAACATATAAATCTAATTTTCTTCAGTGACTGCATAAGATTACATTGTATTCCAACATAAGTGGTTGCTATTTTATGTCAGAATTCTGATGCTGCAGTGAGAAACCTGGAATATCCATACCTGAGCATCCCTGGAACTGCTGTTTTGATGACCTGTGTTATTTGAGAATCACTAGGTCAAGTACAGTCCTGTTTAAAATGTTGCTAGGTCCTTCTAAATTATCCTCCAGGGTTGCCTCCATCTACACTTCCACAAACAGTGAGGTGAATCTGCTGTGCTTTCCATCAACACCAGGTTTTTATAATTCACATTCCTTTCATTGACGCCTCTCTGCTTTAGCACAAGACATCTGGAAGGGGAGAGCTGCCCTTCCATCACTGTTGGCACACCGAGGGCAGTCAGTGTAGAGGAGTCTGTTAAAGCTAACAGGGAGGTGAGCATCTGTTAAGCTAGAAACAGAGGTGTTTGGCTTCCATTCCTGTTTATTAATTCAGATAAAAAAGCAGTTACTGGCCAGGGACCCTGGAAATAGCATGATAAACAAGACCTGCTCTGCCTTCACGAGTTTGCATTCTAGAGTGGGTCAGCCTTGAACACATCCAGTAGGATATAATGTCAAGTATGGTGAAGACTTCAGATGCAAAATAAAGCAGAGAAAAGGACAAGGGAGGAGGTGTGTGTGGGGAGACCAGGTGCAGGAGAGGATGCCACTCGGATGGTCTTGGAAGGTTCTCTGCTGATGGGTCTCTTGAATAGAGACCCACGTGCAGTAAAGCCTGAGCCCCACTGATAACCTGTAGAAGGCCCCATCCAGCTGGGCCTGGCAATAGCAAGTACAGAAGGCCTGAGAAAAGAGCCAGTCAGGCAGGTTCCAGAAGAAGCCAGGGAGCTGCACTGACTTTTGATTTGCTAGAGGGAGATAATTGAGCTACCTACTTTCTTTTTCAAATGCCATGTTCAGGAGAATGAAACGGTGAACCGCATGTGTGTGTCTTTGAAAGAGTGACGCCGTTCATGTACAGTAGCACTGGAACCACCAGAATGCAGCATCTTAACCACTAGACAGCAGGTCTCTGTCAGCATTCTGTAGAATGAAGTGGCGTTGCGTGCCAGCTCTCTCCCTACCACAAGGCTGACTGTTGAAATTTACACAGGTGTTGAACAGAGCTGGGCACCTTCAGTGTGGAAAAGACTAGAGCAGTGCACTCTTGCGCCTGACTGCCCTTCGTTCTGCCTCTTTGCGTTGTACATCATTAAATGTGCTTTCAAAGCTCTGGTGCTCACAGCTGAAAATAAAGTAGGTTTGGGGGACAGTCACAGACAGCACTGTCCACTTAGCAGGTCAGGTAGTTTCTCCTTTACCATTGTACCAAATTCCCTACTCCACCCTTTTTTTTTTGTTTTTTTTTTTGTTTTTTTGTTTTTTTTTTGACAGGCAGAGTGGACAGTGAGAGAGAGACAGACAGAAAGGTCTTCCTTTTGCCGTTGGTTCACCCTCCAATGGCCGCCGCGGTAGTGCGCTGCGGCTGGCGCACCGCGCTGTTCCGATGGCAGGAGCCAGGTGTTTCTCCTGGTCTCCCATGGGGTGCAGAGCCCAAGCACTTGGGCCATTCTCCACTGCACTCCCTGGCCACAGCAGAGAGCTGGCCTGGAAGAGGGGCAACCGGGACAGGATCGGTGCCCCGACCGGGACTAGAACCCGGTGTGCCGGCGCCGCAAGGTGGAGGATTAGCCTGTTGAGCCACGGCGCCGGCCCTCCACCCATTATTAACTCTCTTCCTTTCAGAGTTATTAGCTGTGTTATAAAATTTCTAGATTTCTGGGTGGTTTTGTCAATCTTAAAGTAAAAAATAAGAACATTGGTTGCCAGCATTGTGGCTTAGGTGGTAAAGCCACCGCCTGTGATGCCAGCATCCCATATGGACACTGATTCAAAGTCCCAGCTAAACTTCCAATCCAGCTCTCTGCTAATGCACTTGGGAGGGCAGCACAAGGTAGCCCGGTAGCCCAAGTGCTTGGGCTGCTGCATCCATGTGGGAAAGCCAGAAGAAGCTCCTGGCTCTTGGCTTCAGTCTGGCACAGCCCTGGCCATTGTGGCCTTTTGGGGAGTGAACTAGTGTATGGAAGACCTCTGTCTTTCTCTGTCTCTCCCTCTCTTTCTGTAAGTCTGCCTTAAAAATATATGAAATGTTTTAAAAAAACAACCTTTAACCATTCAAAGAAAGCCTCAAGTAGAAAGAAAAAGAATCTTGCAGACCCATAGTACTCACTGACCTAAAACCTTGACTGAAATTTTTGTTGAAGTTTGCTGATACACTGTTCACCAGAAATGACACATACTGACTTGTGTGAAGTGAGCTGGTAGATATTCTTGAAATATCTACCTGTTATATGTACCTGTTATATTCATGAGCTTCCACGAGAGCTGTTGGGTAAAGATGTTATTACTGGCAAAGTGGTCACACTGCACAGCTCCTGTGGGCACCATTATACTCCATGACTGGCATTTCCAGGGTTGGTACTGTGTACACCTGGGAAGTCTTACCCACAGGTGGTGTGGTATCTGCACAATGTCTGCATGATGGTTCTCTTTTCATTTAGATGGTTTGCAGGGTTCCGTTAGTGCACGGTCTCTCAACTTGTGACTTTTCAATATTGCTCACTCACATGTTTTTGAGTCCCCTCGGGGGTTGGGGGAATAGTTGCGGCCCTGAGGGTTTGCCCACTTTTCTAGAGACAAGGATAGGCCTAACCTTGCCTCCTGAAACTTTCTTTGAGTTAGAAACCTCTTCGAGTTATTATACAACTTTGAAATTTTGTAGTTAATGGTGGATCTTTAAGCAGAGCTATCTTATAAACATAGTGCAGCAATCATACTTATTTTTATTATTCTTTTTTTAGTAAAGAGGAGGGAGTAAAGCATTATTGGTCAGTGCACATGGTGCTTAATGTGGGATCTGGAGGTGGAGATGGTGTTTTCTTACTTATATATAGTTTATGATTTCCAATTATCACCAAGAGGTAAACACTAGAATTAGGTCTAGGCTGTGGTTCTAGCTGGTATGCCTCTGTTTTAAATTTCATCTCACATCTGTTTAGCATCAAGATTTCCAGCTTTCCAAGGCTGGCCACAAACTTAAAGCAAGCGTCTAAACCAATTGTTAGAGGAAAAGATACAGCAATGGTAATGATGATGCTAAATGAATCCTTTGTGTGATATCTGACACCTCATCATCTAGTTGAAATATCTTGTGTGTTCTTGTTTACTGCAATGAAAATAATTCTGACTTACCGGAACTATACATTTGTATTCCTTCCACATATGAGACAATCAATTTCTGAATCATTGGGCTTCTAAAATTCTGTGGGTAGGGGCTAGTGTAGTGATGCAGGGGGTTAAGCCACCACCTGCAATGCCAGCATCCCATACTTGTTTTCTTTCTGTAATCCAGAGGTTGAAAAACAACCACCACTCCGAAGGCATGAGTCGTATGAAAGCAATTTCACTTTATTTAACACTCTCAGGAGAAAAAGCAGATGAGTATATACGGTACCTAAAGAGAAAAACTCTGTCAAATTTTAAATGGAATGGTGGAATAAATTCCATGACAAAAGTGAAACAATAGACCTGTGGCCCCACCACACTGGAGCCTGGCCTTGCTTCCTACTTGGGACAGACAGCAGGAGCTCAGGAGAAGCCTGGAGCCATACCTCCTGTGCAGGCCTGTGCAGGCTTGGTCTCTGTTTTCTGACTGTATAATCAGAACTGATGCATGCCATTGAATTCTGAGTTTATAAAAAGGGTGCTCAGTGCTGCTGTTTCCCTTTTCTCTTCTTGGTGTCCAGTGACGTGGAATTCTTCATTGGAACATGTGCTAGGCCCTGGCACTAAGAATAAGGAGGTGAGCAGCCAAAAACAACACTGCAGGATGGGCCGGGCTGCTGGTGTCAGGGAGTGGCAGTGGATTCCACAGGACCCTCAGGTTTGACCATCCTCACCTGGTGAGTCTTCTTGAAATGTTTGTGTATATCTTATGCTGTTCGGATGCAGGCAGGAGACCCATGGGCCTTCAGGAGCCAGGGGGAAAAATGAAAAAAATGTGTATTATATTGTACGTTATAAATTGAATATTATATATTATTATATATTTTATTATATATTATAAATTTCATATCATGTGTTCTAAATAGATTTTAAATTGTATATTGTAAAACATTTATGTGCTTGGAGGTATCACGTACAGTTCCAGGAGGTGTGAGCCTACCTGGCTGAATTCTGATGCCAGGATGGGTGAACCAGCAGGTGAGTCATCTTCTTTTGGGTGGGCAATTAAGATGCCCAGTGACTGTGTTAATTTCCAGGTCTCTTGCTTTATTTTCTGGGTTTATAGTTCTACTTAGTGTATAGGAGCTGAGAAAATGGATCTGGTCCTCCAGAAAGGAAGTTTCTGCTCTCAGGATTTGCTTCCTGTTTTTCCTTATTTGCTAAGATAGCTTATCTCAGTTGGCATTGAAGGTTCTGCCACACAGCAGTGATAGCATTGAGTGGTAAACCCAAAAAGATGGTTGTATATTGTTGTCATTGCCCCACTGAAATCTGATGCTATCCAGTGTTTCCCTAATTTTATGAAAAAGTTCCTGAGGAATACATTGTTATATTGTGTTAATGAATGTGGTTATGTGGGGAGACATATCATGTAAAATTTACATGTCCCAGTCATATTATTGCATTAACTAGGAATATGGGGACTCTGTTTATCATCAGAAGCACCTAGATCAGAGGATGGCACAGAAATTTTTAGAAGTCAGCATTACTTTCTAAGTATATTTGTTTCAGTTATAAAACTATAAGGTTCTGAATAACTCAATACAGGTTCTTTTTACTTCTGAATTAGATTTTGAAATATGAGATATTGAAATCATTTGGATTATGATATGTTTAGAGCATTTTTAGGTCTGAGAAGGCAGGGGCATTGTTTCTGCATAGTATCCACAATGGTTGCCATATAATTAGTTCTAAAACTTTGGTTGATGAAATGAAATCCCTATTTGTCCCTGTGTTTTAAACAACACAGAATTTCAAAATCCGTAGGTATTGTGTTTTGTGGTTTGGTTCTTACAGTATGTGGTGAATTAAGTCTCCCCTCCTTCTGGCCAGCAGTTACTCGTGTTGACACCCAAGGATCATTCCTTGAACCTCATCTAATGAGATGCTGACCAGTGACTACTCAGAAACCACCCTTTGGGGCAAGTCCTCATGGATGTTCCAGTTTCCTCATTATCCACTCTTGCTGTTCCTGTTGGTCCTGACTGTTCAGATCCAGAAGATGAAATGACCCCATGTTAAGTCTAAGTGTTTATACACACTGTTCTTCCCATCCTAGACAGCCTTATCTCTGTACCGTGTTTCAGGAAGGTCTTGGCTTTTTCTCCCTTCATTAGCTAGACCTGTTTATATTGCCCATGGTTTTCTCCTTTTGGCCATTTTCAAACTTGATTCCTTGGTTCGATAATTCCTTTCCCTCACACACAACACACCAAGAAAAATCTGTTCTTTTGTTTTCTCATGCTCCCCATCCACAGATGTTCTCTGATAACAATCACCAGGCATCTCAAAGGCTGGCTGGTCCCTACACCTTTCTCAAAGCCACACGAATATGTGATGCTTTTGCTTTTTGCTTTTATGTCTCAATTCCGTCACCTTTTCTACACCTCTGCTCCTGTGACCACCATTAAACTTTAGCATCTCCCACAAAAATCCTTTATTAGCAATTTCTAGTGCAGTACAAATAAGAAGTTAAAATATAGATGCTTTCTGGGGAAATTCCAAAATTAGAGTGGTTTATGCCAGACATCTTAAGATGCCTTTCCTCTGTTTAACTAAAGTCAGATCTATGAGGGAAAACTAGATGGAGAGTTTGCTACGAACAATGCCTTTGTTTCATCTTTATACAGTTTTGTTTGTGAGTTATGTAGGCCTCAATAATTATGAATGGGAAAACTAAAACTGTGACTTGCAGTTCGATATTGGAAATATTTTGAAGCTTTCCACTGAAGTGCTGTAGTGCGAGAACAGGCATGGAGTCCAGGAAATCCTTCAATGACTTGCTATATGTGTAGTTTTCAGAGTGCAGCTTTCAAAGACATTTAAATTTTGTAAACAGTTTCTTACATATGATGTTAAATTTCAAATTGCTTCTTCAACAAACATTGAGCTTTATGTGATTGGTAACAATCTCCTACACTAATGAATCTCCTTGCTTGATTTCCCCCTTGATTACTGTGGAAGATGACATGTGAGTGCCAAATGGGGAAAGAAAGGTTGTTTTGAAGATTTATTTATCTATTTGAAAGGCAGAGCTACACAGAGGTAGGGGCAGAGAGAGAGAGAAATAGAGAGGTCTTCGATCTGCTGGTTCACTCCCCATAGGGCCACAGTGGCCAGAGCTGAGCTGATATGTAGCCAGGAGCCCAGAGCTTCTTCTGGGTCTCTCACGTGGGTGCAGGGCCCCAAGCACTTGGGACATCTTCCACTTTCCTAGGCCATATCACAGAGCTGGATCGGAAGTGGAGCAGTGGGGACTCAAACCAGCACTCTTATGAGATGCCAGCACTGCAGGCAGAAGCTTTTCCTGCTCTGCCACAGTGCCGTCCCCAAGAAATATTCTTGTGGTAGACTAATGTTCATGGTGTATA